>NC_046163.1:24431268-24731268 GCF_011064425.1 Rattus rattus
AATATCTGCAAACCCCAATGAAAAGCGCTTCCACGGCAGGTCGGTACTCCTCTATTCAGGCTCCAGATCTGACTATGGTATTGATGTGCTAATTAACCTACACTATTATGTTGTTACTCAGTAATTTTATCAACTAGAATTTTATAGTTAAACCGAACACCAATCTAATAAGTGATGTCCTCTGACCTGAGAGAGAAACTTTAGGGAACGGACTTATTAGATGACCACAGAGAATGATTCAATTTTAAGGTGTTATGATAAATCGAACCTGAGTTTTGTTATGCGTCTGAAACACACTTGAAAAGTTAACAGTATTTTTCATTTGCGGCAACTCTGGTCTTATAAATTTAGTCATAGAATCTTGTCGGAAGCTTTCATCAAACTGTGCTAAAGTGCAAATAAATGATAATATCTATCTAATATCTAAATATCCTACTAAAGTTTTCTTATGATGGTGGTTTTCATTTGTGTTGCCTAATTTATTTTTCCCCCAGATATGGAAGAGGAAGACAAAGAGGGAGAGAGGGAGGGGGGCGGGAGAGTGAAAATTAATTTTTAGCTTTATCTATAAAGTTTTCCTCTAGCCTCTAGCTCTTTCTTGCATTTTTTCATGCTTCTTTCTTTCAATTACCCAATTATTTATAAATTTACTTTGAAACAATGGCCATCACCTTTTCTCTCCTCTGTCATCTGGATCCCTACCATAGTAATTCAAACTCAGTCACGCCTTCACTGGGCTACACAGGTGTCTCGGAGCCATATTTGTACACGTTCCCCGTACATACACTCAGATCCCACACTGGAACTTTGGGTAACATGACTTTCTACTTTACTTAAAATCAAATCACCCTCCGGAGGACACAGCACCCTGTAGAATTTGTCCTGTGCTAGTTCTTTTGTACTGTCTCCAGTCAACACAATGCCCATTCTGTCCCCATCACACTGGTCTGTTGCTTGTTTTACCTGTCCAAATACCTTCATCCCCTGCCTCTCCCTCCTTCTGAGTCCCCTTTCCATGGCCATTCCCATAGCTCTCTCCTTCTTCCCATTCATAGCAGTGTCAAAGAAGGATTAACATGACGCGGACATTTGTATCTGCTGACATAATTCAGGCCTAAGCCTACCTACCTTCATTCTCTTTACAGCTCCATTTTATCCATCATCATACAATAACACAGCTCTTTGCTGACAAATGATGTCATTCATTTCACGTATTCTACTATTTTCTCGTAAGTTACAGGGAAGCTGGAATTTCTGCGTCACTTACATTTACTTCAAAATAATGCGAAACACTCTGTACAGTATCTAATATTTAAAATCACAATAAGATTTTAGTCACATTACACAAGCTTGCTAGAAGCAAAAGGGCGCTATATGGTGCACTGGTTTCTTGAGGCGACAGATTCCTGGATCTGTCAGGATGAAAGTCAAAGGAGTCATACTTGGTAGGAGAGAGAAAAAAAATGGAGTCGTTGTTTGATGTATGAATAAGGGCTCACAGCCGTGCACCAAATGAAAACCTTGATGATTTGTTTAAAAAGGTATCATGCCTTTTCCTATCTCTTAAGAACTGACAGCATTATGCATTTGTGGGGCTTTGCCTCCCCTTTCTTAAATTTCTAAACTTTAAAGCCAAATGTTCTTCTAATGACAAATGTGTTTTCATTTCTAACTTATGCTCTTGATCCGAAGACAAATAACGTTGTCTGTGCAGCTGCAAGCGCGTCATGTCCATATCTGGGATTCTGTGTTTTAAACAGTCAGGGTCTTATCTTACGTCACCTAAATACATTTTAAGTCAATATGATATTTAAACTATAATCCCATTTCTTTTCACATTAGCCAACCCTGCATGACTTATTTTTGCCAATAGATGTCAGTGGCTGACTACATTACTGAAATCAGTACAGGCGCTCTCCTTTATCCCTCTTTAAAGAGGAATCTCACTCTCAAGTTATCTTTTATTATTTCAAGCTCGGAAGTGATATGTATTACAGTGTGGTAGATTTGACTACAGGATGCCTTAAAAGTTCTATATGTCTCTGACATTATTAAAATCTTGAATTATGCAGGAACTATTAAAAATTAAAATGATTCTAAGTGGTTGCTTTTTTTTTTACACAGGTTTATGTATATTTCTTTAATCTTACAGTTCTCAGACTACGAGAGGACTTTGTGTTTTGTTGTGTTTTTGTGACATGGCCTCATACCGACTGCCATCGAGCTCGGTGTAGAGAGGAAGATGACCTTGAACTTCTAAATTTCCTGAGTGCTAGGTTACAAGCATAAGCAGATACTTTAATAAAGATCACATATCATCATTTATTCATTGATTCTACACATTTTACTAGATGCAAGGAGTTTATGTTAAATACATGATTTCTTTCATGAGCAAAAGATAATACAAGCCTCAGAGTAGAAGAAAATATTTCCAAACTTAATGTAACAGAATCTGTGCAAACCTAAAATACAAGGAACTTTTATAAGACAAAAAGTTAGTCACAAATCAACTGGCAACATGAAAAGAACTAAGCATGCCACAGTAAAGGAAAACATTTGGCCAAAAAAGGAAAAATGGCCAATAAATATATGAAATAATTTTTTTCCATAATTATAGGAATAATGTGGCAACCATTATACTCATGAAAGTCTAAAAAGCACAGTCCTTGCTAGGTATGATTGGAATATAGGATCTTACACACCCACCACTTTTTGACTGCTGAGGGTCAAACAGAGCCTTCCATATGCTCTGCCACTAATCTACTTTCTCAGCCCTGGGCCTTTCAAGGCCAGGTCTCTTTGTGTACCTTGGATTAGCTTTGTATTCACTGTGTAACTCGTGCTAGCTTCAGATCCTTGATCTTCCTGCCTTTGTCAGTCATGCGTGTGTTCATCATGCCCTGTAGCAATCTTCAACTTTATAAGAATGAAGAATGTCACGTTTTGGAATATTAGTTGAAATAAAAAAAAAACTCTGCAAACCGTTATTTGCTAACAGATGATTTCTAGATTTACATCTGTAACAAAAGCAAACACACATGTTACAAATACATATAATCGAATGCTATACCATGCATTGTTACTAAAAAGTACACAGTAGAGACAAACTGCAGGTTCATTGACTATGGAAAGGATATTCTGAATATTGTAGTCTACAGCAATAGAAAAGAATGAACTATTAGAAACTTACAGTAGTTTAGATGCATCTCACAAACATCTATTGAAAGACTTGATCCAGAGATAGAGATGAATATTTTAAATAGTTTTTCTTAATGACAGTTAAAACTAGTCCATAAGTGTGGAAATAACAAAGCTTTTAGGAGGATAACAATTTAATGTGTTTTAAGGGAGGCATCTAGAAAAACGATAACTTTTTTTTACTTGTATAGTTTTACATAGTACTGTACTGTGCTGTTTATAGTAAACATGTTAAGTCTCTCATGTTGTTTTTATATTTAATTCCAAAACACAGGGGGCTGAGGTGGGAGAGTCTGGAGTCTAATGCTAGTTTGGGGTGTCAAGAGTATCTGAGAAATAGCATGGTGTACATAAAGAAATCCGTCTCAGAGGGAAAAAAATCTGACTTTCTGGTGTTCTATAAAATGCCCTTTCCAATAAAAAACTTATATGATAATCAAATTAGTAACTTTTCCACAACAGTCACCAAAAAGATATTGAGACAGTTCCATCATGTCAAAAATATAATCACTATTCCAGATCCTAGATTTTTGGAGATTTTCACAAGATAAAACATTTTTTTTGACCTAACAATTGACATTTTCTGTGTTTATAGCATGACATCAGACAATAGACAAGATCACAGGGAGGGAGGAATAAGTGAAATATAGAATCTGAGATCAAGATGCATTAAAATAGCAAAGCTTCATATCTCAGTGCCTTTAAACTTCTTTCATAGCCAAGTGTGCCAGCATAGAAGCAATTGCTTTGTTTTTACCCATTACAGCAAAGCATATAGAAGAATTGAATCTTGTTACCCATTTGTTCTGAATCTGCACTACTACACATCTTCCTTATATTTAGCATAATACTCACTTAACTCTGTTGAGTGTGATTTATAGGATTTAAACATGAAACTTCCCGAGTTCCCAGTCTGCTTCTCAGTGGATGTTTATCTTATTCTAGTTTGCTATGTATGCATTTCCTCACCCCTAATAAAAGCTTTTCTTCAGGGTGTAATTCTGTCAGTGTCTGAGATTTCTCCCATGGATACATGTTATAGTCAAGATTTTTCCTGCCTTTTAATTCTAACGGGGAGAGGAGATGAACTAACTCATGACTGTGAGGTAGTAATATTTCGGGGGATACTATCTTTCTTCTTAGTACCCCACAATCATCAAGCTGAGTATAAGCCATGGCAAACGTAAAAGGATAGGAAGGTGTGACTCTTAGTTGACAGCACCCTTTCGTCATCCCGCAACAGTGATGATAACTTTAGTTTCTTATTCTTCTTAACAAAGAAAGTCCCCTTAGATGGTTTTTATTTGTTTTTCTAATTCCGGTGTCTGTGTATCTCAGGAAGCAAGCTAATGTATTTGATGAATAAAAACTCATGAACAGAGACTAACTCTCCACTATAGCTTGGCTCCACAGAGATGATACCCCACCCTGGTCAGAGGGAAACCTGTTCCAAATGCTAAAAGGACGGATACATTTAGGAAATTACTCTTCCTCTGGAGACAGACAAAACCTTTTTAGTTTTTAAAGGGCCTGCATCTTTCAACATTCTTTTGTCTCTTCTGCAACGCTGAAAATGAGACAAGATCACTATTTTTTGGAACTAAAATTTAGATGCCTAAATTTCTTCTCTTTCCCTTTAGAAGTTATTTATAGGAGACTTTACATTGATTCTAGCTACTCTTTTTAAAAAAAAAATAAATTATTGAATGTTCTTTTATTTACATTTCAAATGTTATCCTTTTTTCCGGTTTCCCATCCATAATCCTTCTCTCCCATCCCCCCTCTCCCTTCTTCTATGAGGGTGTTCTCCCACAAAACTACCCACCCCTTAATGGTAACATAAGGACTCTGCTTTCTTGAGCCAAGATCATGGAATTCCTTCTTTTTTTATTTTGCTATTTAAGGCCTACCTGCTGAGGCTACAGCTACTGTCTCCTACATCCATACTAGCCTAAACTTACTAAATAATCATATTTCCTTCCTTCCTTCCTTCCTTCCTTCCTTCCTTCCTTCCTTCCTTCCTTCCTTCCTTTCCTTTCTTCCTTTCTTCTTTTCTCCCTTTCTCCCTTTCTCCCTTTCTCCCTTTTCCTTTTCTCCCTTTCTTCCTTTCTAGAAAATGGGTATACTGGTCCACATTTAATTTGTGAGATGTATTATGGATTCCACACAGGCTTGTGCCCTGATGGAGGATGCATTCAGTTTAGCTTGGAGCTGAATCATCATGAACAAAGTAGGTTCGTTGCCTTCATTGTTGGTGACCTCCTTGTGATCAAGGTAGCCATGTGACTTGGTTGCCATCTTGGCTAATGTTATCCCAAAAAGGGCAAAGCTATGTGACTTCACTGACATCTTGGTTAACAAAACCACATAAAATAAACCAAAATGACAGTGTCCATGAAAATCCCCAATTACACTGGGCTTTGGGGATCAGTACACCCCTCTTACATTTGACTAAGGAGATAATCCTGGACGTCCAAGGTGGCTGTGATTTTCTGTTTGTGTTTTGATGGCGATCACCCCACATAAAGGGCTTGAGATAGAGTCTCCGCTAGGCATTAATGCCTACTATTTCTGTTTTTATCTTAAGTTTTCCTCTAACTGAGATAGAATGTTCTTCCCCTAACTCAAGACTCACTTGCTCCACAATCATCTGTTTTTCTGACCCGAGATGATCTCCAGTCCTTTTGTCTTATGCGTTTACCTTTCTGTCATAGCCATAGAGAGCATTTAGGAAGAAAGACTCAAATGTCATCACTTTCTTAGTTCCTTTAGTTTGTGTTGTTGAGTTTGCTTTATGCTGGTTTGTTTTTTTATGTTTAGTATTCTCGGATTACAGTAATTGAATCAAATGGGTAAATTGCAAGGAAGATTTCTCAATCTAGATAGCCCTCTTTAAATAAAAAGAAAGTTACCGTGAATGCCTTTTGTGCTTGCTCCCAATCTGGATTTTTAATATATAATATGGCTTTACACATTAAGAAAATGAACCCGAGATTAGGGAAACCCTACAGCAGAGCAACACCTCTTTCTATTTTAGCAGAAGAACAGTAACCTCTCCTCTCCCCCTTGACCTGTTAGGAACTTTAAATATTTATTTCCAGCTAGGGCTCTGGTATTTTCTCATTAGCTATCACTTGTTCATGTAGCTACTCCATGGGATGTGCTAAGGTCACTTCTATCTACATGCAAGAGGTTACTGTAGGCTATAACAGGACCTTAAACCATTATGTGGCATCTGGGAAAGAAAAAAACTTTTATCTTTTTGGCTAGATTTTTATCAATTTGATCTCTCTCACAGACAAGTTTGAGGCAGGGGGATTGGTGTCTACCACTTAGAATCCAAGGCTTCTCACTTTGATACATCTTTCTGATAAGATTAGAAGGGAACACAAATAATTCCATGAATGCTTCCTGGGTTATAAGTTAAAACAGGCAGGGCCTGGAACAGCAGATTTGGAGAAACTTGAATCAGTCCTACACTGGGAACTAGTCTTGAGAGGGTTTGAGTCAGCCAACTTCTGCTTTTATTACATGCCTTCTACAGATGCTGGCCTGAGAGACTAAAGGAAGATTAGGCTCCCCTTCATCAGTATCTCCCAACTGCTTGTGCTTTACAGATGGGGATAAATGCCATCTTTAGGGTCCCACGGCTTGTCTCTTGGAAGATTAGAGCAAATTAATCTCCATGGATTTAGGAAGAAACATTTTCTCAACCTGTGTTTTATTTCTGCAGATGAACAGAAAAGTCCAATTAAATTCCTAATTTCCAACCTCTTTTTCACCTGTTATATCATCTAGAGCTTCACTAAAATTTATGTGCAGGGTGGGGTTAGCAAACCCTGATAGAGAATTTGAAGCAGAATCTCTTTTAAAAAGCCCTTGCTCATAGAAATTGAAGTTCAAAAGAAACACCCCAACCTTCTAAAAGTGCAAAGTCCTAGATCTCTGAATATCCTTGTTGTCCTTGCTCAGAGGAAGATAAATGATAGAACCTTGTTTTGTACCTTCACCAAGCTGTCTGTCTCCATCTCCAGACACAGAAACACAGACAATGAGTGCAGGATTTCAAGCAGATCCCCACCCAAGACTTGTCAGGAAGGATCTCAGGTAAGACACTGGTAGAGACACATAGTCTTGGCAGTTTGATCATGAATATAGATTGCCACACAGTGCCCTTAACGCTTAAGGAAACCATAGAACAAGGTTTTAAAAATCAAATGGCCTGTCTCTTATTTCATTCTAAAAGGAAAGAGAATGCTGACTGTCTCTAGTCAGTCCCTATTCCCAATGCTAATCTCAGAAGATAGGACTCATTTGGACGTATCTATCCATGTGGTAAGGAGGACAGGTGTTTTTCAGGTCCAGACAGTTGTCACAGGACTCAACAGCATGTTTCCTATTCATTTTAAGGCACTGAATTCAGTTTAACAGAAAAGCAAATGCCTTTTATGCGCATCTCGTGCCCTGTGCTGTTTAAGCTGAAAAGCTGCCCCTGAAGATAGAACTTGTTTCTTCCACATCTGACTAAAGCATGTTTATCCCCAATATTCACCAAAATCCCTGTCCTTGGTCAGGCTGATCTCCTGACATTGTGACTAGGAATAGGAAAATAGCAACTCAAGAATAAAGGCACTGTGGCCTTAAGGATAGCTAATGGGTGAACTATTTCCAGCAATGAAATAGAGATGCCTGTAGTAAAAATGACTAATGTTATTCTCATCCATGGAAAAGACTTCCTGCCCAGGAGCTTCCCAACCAGTAACTGCAGTATAATAGTTTTGACAGGGCTTCCTTTGTTTATTTGAGGAAAGGTTTTAAATATAGATTGGAAAGTGTTTTGCTATGCATCTGCTGATTTTCTTCATTTGCTATTTAAACTTAATCAAAATCAAAAGACGTGTTCTTCTTAGATCATTCTATGGACGGTATAAACTATGAAATACGTTAAAAATTAAATCAACGAAGAGCAATTGTCCTCAATAACTTTGATACAAATTTTAGGGGTGTCAGGAGTTTGTTTTTAGTGAGTCTCACTGAAAATACTTGATAGGTTTCAAGATGGGACTAGAGAGAGAGAAAATGAGTTTTTGTTTTCCTGAGAATAAGGCTTGGTAAAAACAGAAAGTATATTTGTGGTTGGGATATTATACAGAGGGAATACACACTGTTGAATTCCACGAGAAACATAAAAATGTATACAACAAAATGTGAATGTACTTGGAATCTTTATACAAATGTTATTATGGCATTTTAAAACCTTATTTTAAAATTTAAAATATGTTATTTTCAAAAAAAGATGTTAGGAGATAAAAATGAAAATACTCTTAATAAAGAAAGACATATATAAAGATTAAGATGTCTGGATGCTTTTCCGGAATGGAGAAGAAGTCTGGAAAGCTCATGCAAGTCACAAGGGTCTGAAGAAGTCATTTAGAG
This sequence comes from Rattus rattus, assembly GCF_011064425.1. Taxonomy (NCBI): domain Eukaryota; kingdom Metazoa; phylum Chordata; class Mammalia; order Rodentia; family Muridae; genus Rattus; species Rattus rattus. Next base: position 24,439,903 of record NC_046163.1, read on the forward strand.
TATGTGAAAAGTGAGCCCTCAATAGGCGTTAACTAAACGGAAGCCGATAAGCTTTTCTCGCCCCTTCATTCTGCTTTCCTCTTTTCTCCTCTGGTTGTGTCCTAATGATCACTAAGCCTGGATACTCAGTCACACTTGAGTCTTCCTCTGACAGGTGACATAGACCGTGACACAGCTGGTGGCAGAGAAGATAGAAAGGTGAATCTGCTCATCAGGATTTGCTTGTCTGTTTGGTGCCACTGTAGTCCTTCGGAGAGCTTCCTTAGATCTTGGGTAGAAGTTGGACACATTGATAGCTGTTCAAATCGATGTGTCCATGGGTAAATGTTGTTGAAGTACCTTGCTCAGCTATTAATGTACTCTGCCTGCAATTCTTTACTTTCAATGTCCTGTACGTATTCCAGCTCCTATCATAAAATACAACTAATAAATAACCAGATTCTTTGGAAAGGGTTATGTCTGAAAGGAATATGAAAAAGCTATCACTCTTCATCTTTACAATAATATTTGAAAAGGAAAGGTTGCTTAATTAAACAAATATTAACAGAATGCTCATTTTCATGTGCTCCGTATATAAAATAATTATGAACAAAGAAAACTAACCCCCAAACCTCTTTCAGACTGAAATTGTTAGTGCAATGAGCACCAGACATTGAACCCAGATCCTTTTTGTAGTTTTAGCTAATAAAACTGAAAAGGCAGTTACAATACGTAAGGTTACTGGCTGCTGCCTTTGTAAGAGCTGGTGAGGAAGAATCAGAGTAAGAAAACAACTGTCTGTTCTAAAGAGAGGAAGAGAAAAACCTTTGTAATTTTCAGGAATCACAGGATCCCCGAAAACTGTGGCAAGGGTCCCCTGGAGAAGAAGCCTGGTAGAACAGAGCTTCATCTGCACAGTCCCCAGCATGGAGGGTGAGAAGCAGAATAGCTTCAAGTCCGTGATGCAGAAACAGTGGGTACTCTTCAGACCGCACAGTCCTCAAACTCAAATTTTGGTGAGCTGGTAATTCTTTTGTCAAGTGGAATCAGCAATAGAGAGGAATTTCATTCTGTTCCTCTGTGTGACTAAGATGACCAGGGCAAAGTACCATCTTGAGAGAGAAACTGTTATTTTAAACTGAGCGAGCTACCTCAGATACCCGAAAACAAGGACATCGGCAAGACCGTCTCTCTGAGCTTAGTCTGACACAGCCGCGCCAGGGAGACTGCTATCCAGAGAACAGGAGGGGCAGATGTTGACAAACTAAAAGATTAAGGTAGCTTGAGGCTCAGCTTCCACAGTGAAATGCTTAGGGGGGAAGCTAATCTTCCCCTCAATTGCCAGAACCCACTTAGGCTGAGTGTGTGTGTGTGTGTGTGTGTGTGTGTGTGTGTGTGTGTGTGTGTGCGCGCGCGTGTGCGCGCATTGTATGCTTTTGTGTGAGCGTGCTAGTACAAACACACGCAGGATCCATACGAGGAAGTTGTTTTCTTCCTACATTCTCTGCTTTCTCCCTGTAACACAGGCTCTCTCACTGAACCTAAGGTGGTCATTTTGACGAAGTTCGCCAACCTGCAAGCTCCCAGGATCTGTCTGTCTCTGCCTCATGTTCCCCGTGCCCCAGTACTTGGGTTTCAGTAACAGAAACCGCAGCCGTGCCCAGCTGCTAAGTGATTCTTCTCCTTGCACAGCAAATGCTCTGACCCATGGAGCCATCTCACTACTCCTATTTTTATTCGTTATTTCCCTTTGTCAATTTATCTATGTTATTTATATATTTTCATTATTGGACAATTCATGTTTTCCTTATATTTTCACTTTAATGTCATTTTGAAGAAGTAGTATTTTGTTGTTCTAAAAACATTCCCATGATTTTAATTTTTAAATTTTCTTTTAGTTCATTTATTAATTTTGACTTTCACCTTTCTCATTATTGGGAGATAACTCTTTGCTCTTTCAGTTTCTCTTCTATTTTCAATGTTTTTAAAATCTCTTGGTCTTTTCTATTCTTTTCTAACACGTTCATTTTCCATTTTTTAAATTTATTTATATTTGCTTATCTTCTCTTTTCTTTCTTTTTTTGAGATAAATTGTATTTTTTTAAATTAAGCATCTACTGTGTGAATTTCCATCACAAATAAAATAGAGTAATGAAAATAAAACATTCTATGAAGTGAATTTTCTTGAAATGTACAGTTGGAAGAGGAAAGCTTTACCAAAAAATTTAAGGTTGAGGCCAAAATTTTTGATGAAAAAGATAAGAATCTAAGAAAGGTTACAGTCTGAACAAAGTCATACCCAGCTAAGTTTCCAATTACAAAGCTGCTGCAAATGTGGTAAAAGGGGCCAGGATTCACCCGCGTTGGTAGCCACACTTGGCAGTGTCATTTATGTGCTACTGGTTTTAGAATAATGAAGGATATGCAAGAAACTTCAATGTAGAAACTTCAATGGCTGAGCAAAGCTAGCGAAGCCACTCGTGTTTGGTCATTGTGTGAAGATAAAAGTGAAGCCTGGATCCTATAGGAGATCTCAAAATGTTCAGATGCCAGAGCCATGGGACATCTCCCAAGGAAAGTTGCGCCTATGAAGGGGAACCAATCCCCCAAAGAGAAGTATATTGCAGACACCACAGGTGGAATGTTAGCCGTGTGAGCCCTTTGACACCGGACGTGGAGCTAAAGGAATTGAAAATTACCTTCTTGGTTTGGTCTCTGTGGTATGGTTTCTCCTCACTGTGACCCAATTTCTCCTATTTAGAATGACAATGTATATTATGTGGCATTGTTCTTTGACAGTATGCAATTTGGGTTTTACAGAGCGGTTACAGTTAAGTGACTATCACGTGTCAGAGAAGTGATTTTGAACTTTGCACTTTTAAATACTGTTGAAACTAAAAGACTATTGATACCTTGGAATTTGAACGAAATACAGTTTGCATCATAATGCAGCCACAAGGCTGAGGGAATCTGGGGGAGGAATGTAGTGATGTAAAGGGGGAGCGGCCTTCACTGAGTTTGAATACTTGATACCCAATTGGGAAAACTATTTGGCCATTTTTAGAAAGTGTGGCTTTGTTGGCGGTATTATTAGCAAAAAATTATTGAGATTTCAAAAGATTTATTCCCAGTGGGTCTTATGCCTCTTGTTTGTGGATTGAGATGTGAGTACTCAGGCCATTGCTCCATCTGCCTGCCACTATGCCTTCAATCCATCACCATAGGCTCTGACCTGGAGCCAGAAGCCCAATTAAACGTTTACTTTTGAAAGCTTCCTTGGTTTATTAGTTAGGGTTTTCTGGAGTCACAGAATTTATGGAATGACTCTCTCTGTCTCTCTCTCTCTGTGTCTCTCTCTCTGTCTCTCTGTCTCTCTCTCTCTCTCTCTGTCTCTCTCTGTCTCTCTGTCTCTCTCTCTCTGTCTCTCTCTCTCTGTCTCTCTCTCTCTCTCTCTCTCTCTCTCTCTCTCTATATATATATATATATATATATATATGAGTTATTTATAGGCTACAGGCCAGGTAAAAACTGTTAGGTATGAACATAAAATCCAAGGATCTAGTAGTTGTTCAATCCTACAAGGTCGAGTATTGAGACATTGTTCTTCTGTATATGCCAGAATCCTGAAGACAAAGGCTCTAATATCAGTGAAGAAATTGATGTGCTAGCAAGGGAAGAACAAGCAGACTAAGAACAAAAGCTTCCTTCTTCTTTGTCCTCATATAGACTTGCAATAGAAGGTATGGCCCATCTTAAAGATATGTCTTTCCGCTGCAAGATCTGTATCACAATTGTGTATTTTCTAAATCAAAGGTTTGATTACAAGTGGATTCATCTACTTCAAACCAAGCTCAATGGCAGAAAAGTAAAGAACCATCTATATATAGCATATGAAAGTAATTATGCATATTACACACATATATATGAAAGTTTGAAATAAGCCTATTATTAAAAATAGTTTAATATTTAATTTTCTTGATTTCTGGATTCATGTAATGGTTCAAAAATAAAGTCAAAATAATTGTTTCAACATATAAATTATTCTTTTATATTTAGCCACAATCCTGGTACAACATTCTAGAACTTAACAAACATATTTTCTCAGAAGAAAAGTAAAGAAATTTAATGGTCAAGACCTTGTCATAGAATTTTTTTTCCTAGAGCGCTCTAAAATTTGAGTTGGTGAACTTGTCACTCCTAAAAGGCAGTGGGGAAACCAAGTAGAAAAGAGCTGTTTAGAACCACTGAAAGGATAAACTAATAAAAAGCATACAGCCTATGCATCTGCCATTTCTGTAGGATGCTTCTTATAGCAGAATTCAATGTAGTAGTCATGTCACTGGGCACGAAGTCATGACAGGAGCTCAAATCTTAATTCTGCTATCTCTAGCTGAATGATGTTAAAGAGGGGACTGACATTTCTGAATCTCAGTTTACCGATTAATTGGAGACTAATAGCAGAGAGTAAAACTTCCAGTTCTGAATAGATGCATGCATCAGGAAATGTTTTAAAAGTTAACAACCTATTCTTTTCTGTTGGTATAATAAAAGCTGAATCAAAGCCTGTCACAAACGAAGAAAGATCACACAGCATGTTCTGCTCTTCTCTTAACCCAGCTCCAACATTTAACTCCTGATAAGTTTTGCTTCCACACAGCTATTTAATAGAAACGATGACATGCATAATTTGGCAAGACTTGGGGAAATTATAAAGGCCAATAACAATGGAGATTCTCACGCTGTTTTCAAAACTCTTACATCTGTACCTCGAAATGGTGTCTTCCAAGTAGAGCATCAAGACAATTATAAATTAAAATAAATTAAAAATTCAAACACAATATTTTCATTTCTAATTCATTTTGGAAAAAGTGTGAATTCCTTATCTTCAAACATGTTCGACTATACTAACAACACTGCTACAGATGATAAGTCAAAATGATTGTCATTTACACCCATAATCTTTAGAACTCTTTGGATAATGAAGTCATATTTGTGGTTCATTAAACTCAATGTTTGTCTCTAACGCTAGTATTAAATAGTAATTTTGAAGATTCATATTCTTTCAAAGTCACCCATTATGTCCTCAAAAAGCTAACTTTGATCCTCTAAAGAGCCTTAGCATTCCTTTAAAATAGTTAAAAATGCTACGCTTATTACTCCACAAAGATTATGATGAAGGATAACTGTGTAGGTTGGATATAATACATGCTATTGGTTTTCTTTTTTCTGTTTCATGTAAATTCAACCCATTTTCCCCCATTTTTACATTGTGATGAGATTTTAATGAGAATCCCTATTTTTTGTACAAGAAATGCTCAGTTTAAGATGTTTTCTTTTAAAGATTAAATTAAGTTCTATTTCTCATTGTTCATGATAGTATAAATCTTTATAGCCAGAGGACCATACTGCGTTCATGTATTAAGAATATATACTATAACAACTTCTGCTTCTTCCTGTCCAGTAAAAATCAATAGTTTTGAAGTTAATCAACACATATTTATTATTTAGATTGTTTTCTTTCTTTTTTTTTTTTTTTTTTTTTTTTTTTTTTTTTTTTTTTTTTTTTGAGCTGGGGACCCGAACCCAGGGCCTTGGCTTCCTAGGCAAGCGGCTCTACCACTGAGCTAAATCCCAACCCGATTGATTTTTTTTTTTCAAAGTCCCTGTGTATTTATGTTCAGTGTTTACAGAGCTTCATAATATTCTCCTAAAAATTGTTTTCTTCTGTTATTTATTTTTTCTAATTTTTTTCTCTAGAAATCAATTTGGGTGTCAGTTTTCAAATTGCCTTTCAACACTTCCTTTTTATTGATAGAAATCTGATATCTTGCTACGGGTCTTCCCCGACTATCCTGGCAACTAGTGCAGTAATGAGGTTGGGCTTTAGCTAAATATATGTATTCTTTACTTTTTTGCTGATGCGATAAAACCCATGGTAAAGAGAGGTTATGAAAGAATTTGTTCTGGCAGACAGTTCCAGAGGCATGAGAATCAATCATGGTATAGAGGCCTGGCAACAGGTGACAGAAGGGACGGCAGGAGTGAAAGACTGAAAGATCACATCTTCCAACAAAAATATTAAGCAGCTAGAATGACTGGAAGTAGGATAAAGCTAGAACTCTTAAAAGACTGCCTCCAGTTAAGTACTTCTTCGAGCAAGATTATATATCCTAACCCTCCCCAAACAATGCTACTAACATTCAAATGCTTGAGATTATGTGTTTCATTTCTTATGTAAAACACACACACACACACACACATACACACACACATATGGTTTGTGTGTGTGTGTGTGTGTGTGTGTGTAATGTTTGTTAATTTTTATTCTTAATTTTATGAGAAACTCCTTACTCTAAATTTTGTCATTCTTTTATATTGGTAAACCTCTGAATGTGACAGGCCAAGAGGCAGGAAATAGCCAAGTACCTCTGGATAGTATGCAACAGGATTTTCATGGCTGTCGTATGAGTTATAAATGAAACTCTCTTATGTCAAGTTACTGATTTTGGAACATCTTAGTGTGAGTAATGAATTGGTCAGGATTAGTCTGAGAAACAGAGAGATGGGATGACTATAAATTAAAAGAAAATTCTCTCTCCCTTATTGGCATATCCACTGCTATCATTATTTTTCAGATCTTGTTCAGGAATGTGCATCGATGTGACCTCATTGACGCAGTCTTTCAGAAATTTCTAGGATACACAGTGTCACAGTACACTTACTAGTTCTCTGACTCTTACAAGCTTTCTGCTTCGTCTTCCACAATGATTCCTGAGTCCTAGTGGTAGAAACTATGTTGAGATTGACCACTACACAATGAATCTCTCGTTCTCTACGTTTTGATTGAATGTGGTTTCCTATAATAGGTTTTGTCTATTACAAAGAGAAGTTTCCTTCATTAGGGTATGATGTGGACAGGTGGTCAGCTTTGAGTTTACATACATACAGTAACATTACATGTACTGAACTCCTTATGTTTATGCATATAGGAATATATACATAATTTTACATGTATTCATATATATTTATGACTAAATTTAAAGAAAAGAGGCCATGAATTTGGAAGACAAAGTAGGTTGAATGGATGGGTTTAGAGGGAAGAAATGAAAAGGGAGAAATTATATAACATTATTATAATTTTAAATTTTATTATAAAAAATATTGATTTGCCTTGCTTACAAAAAAGGTCTGGGCAATCGAGACATTGCTGTCAGGTGGAGAACCCAGTAGCTGTTCAGTCCATGGGGTTGGGTTCTTCCACAGTCCCAATCTACTGCTGAAACCCTGGAGGGTTCCTGAAGAACTGTCAGTCTTCAGTTTAAATTGGAAGCCTAAACTATTGGTTCCCATCTCACCAAAGTAATATAGAAAAAGTATTAGAATGAGGAAATGAGATGATCTTGCTGGTGACTATGAAGGCAAACTGAAGAGGCAGTCCTCTCTTATCTGTGTTGTTACCAGAAAATGCTACCCACATTTAGGATGCGCTTTCCTTCATCAAAACTAAATCCAAACCAACCAACCAAACAAACAAACAAAACTGCCACAATTTTATGAACATAAATTCCTTTCAGGTATTCTCATTGGCTTGACTTTTAATTGATTCCAAACACAGTTAAAGGACAACCACTTTAATTAGCATAAATAGTTAAACCGTAAATCCAATTAATACACTGAATGAAAACAATTGTTTATTGTTAATTCCTCTAGATAATGTAAAAGCCTTCAGAGTACTTCCCACTACTTATGGATTTGTATTTTCCAATTTAGCCTTTTGCACTTTTTCGAATAGTTATAGTCACTCATTGAAAGAAAACTGAGGATACATAACAAAACTAAATTTGGTGATCATCAGACATGGTCCAGGAATGATGTGAACATAAAACTGAGCGCTTGTGAAAACATTCCAAGGAAACAAGACAAGACTCTTGTAACTTCTGTGTTTTCAAAACACAGTCTTGTTCTTGGATTATGTTTCCATGCTCTTCCCAGGTGTAACAAACAGGAGTGAGTTTACTTTCTCTTACTTATAATTACTTGCTTTTGTTATTCAATTAACTGTTTAAGCTATCCTTCGCATGTTTTTAGGGATAAAAATGATTCTGTCATATGTGGCTTGTTCTTGTGATTGGATACAGCTTGATCTCGTGAGAACTTTACTCATGAGACCCATCTTAATTCTGTATAGTTGTCTGAGGCTCTGAATAAAGTCGGCTACTGCTGCGTAAGACTTTAGTTTACCTCAGTTTGTCAGCTCCATTCTCCCCGGTTCTACCACTTCTAGAGCAGAGACAGTGAGAACATGTAATGTCTTTGTAGATGAAAAAAAAAAAAGATTTAAGTCAGCAAATGAAACTACTGCTATATTATAAAAATGTACAAATTCTCATGTCTACTAATGTTTAAGAGGTGATTGAATCTAATATGCAAGAATGAAGTTGTAATAAAAGATGAATAAGTCATATATATGACTTATTCATATATATATATATATACATATACATACATGCTTTTTAAAATGGTGTAGTGATGGCTACTACACTGAATAGAGGACAGATTTAAAACCATTTTAACATTTGTGTAGAAAGAATGAGTGTCAATATTTTTATTATTTTGTTATCGAAATATTTTATTGGAGTAGAAATGTATGTTTTAATTTGAAGTTAATTACAAATTATACATACTGTTTGAGCATATCTGGAGCCATAAGTGTATTTCTGTTTAGCTAACTTTAATTTCATAGTTTTCATTATCATAATAGAAATTATAATTCTTTGTTTTACCTTTTTCATCTTCCTTCTAGACTAAGGCATTTTGATAATTATGTTTTCAGAACATATGGGATTGACAGACAAATGAGAACATACCTATGTTGTTCTTTCAAGTGTAATTTGCTATCTGTAAGTAAATGTTTCTATTAGGAATACTATAGAGGATATACAGTGAATTTTCAAAATGTTATTCACACTTTCTGATTCTAAAGGGAGTAAGGAGAAATTTATACAGAGCTCCATTAAAAGGATGATCATAGTATATTTACTGAAACAGCACTGTATAGTCAGAGGAACTACTGTACAAGTCAGGGAAAATATCCTGTATTAAGTAGCATTTGATATTGTTATGAGTCTTAAAGCAGGGAAGGAAGAGGTTAGAAGATGAATGTCATCAGAGAAGTAAGAACAATGGAAGGTATCAGTAAGTGTAGGTGGTGTTAAAATTTAGAGAATTAAAAACACATGCTCTGCACCTGGACATAGTGAACTGATATCAATATGGAAATGCAGATGTCCAACTGTAAAATCCTTTAAGTGATAAGCTACAATCATACATTATTTTGTGGCATGGGCACTTTGCTCATGGTTTCTAAATTGGTGTTTAATATGATTATATTTACATTTACTTAGAATGTGATGATTCTATAAAATGTGGACAAAGTTGTGGATAAACATTCTGAAAAGCAAATAAAGATGTTTTTGAGGGAAGCAGAGCTAGGTAGTGTATTTGGGAAAAAGATAAATATTAGATTAAAAAACTGTAATACAGAGGGCTTAACATATTGTCAGTTATCAAAGGAAGGGAGGGGAATGGGAAAAAGATATGTTTATTTTAAACTTTCATGACCACAGAAACCTGAAATTGAAATACAGAAACATTCTCCTAGTTGACATGGGAAGCCCATAAGGACTGATGAATTTTGAAATGAGAAGCAGCAATATATATTAACTTTGGATTTGAAAGATGGATAAAAGCATATCTAGAAAAAAGGACTTGAAATCCTTAAAGACTTTAAGTTAGTGTAAGAAATATTTTAGATGTCCTTATCTTCCAGATTCAAGACAGCTCATGTAATGATTGCTCCCACAGTTAACATGGTATTCCCATCCCACTTATATTAATCTAGAAAGTTCGTTGAGGATACACCCAAAGAGTTAAGCTGATGCAACATTAATCATCACAAAAGTAACATATAGACAGTAAGACTAACTACATATTAGGGCATGAGGAAGAATGGAATGCAGGTGCTAGAAACAAATTATGAAAGAGAATTATAAATCTGTTGTTCCAGTTATAATTCTGTCATGAACTTTTTGTTTTTGTTGGCAGAGAGGTGTATAAAATATATTTGATATTGAAAATCATAAAATTTGGGGCGGGAAGGGGAAAAAAAGAAAATCATAAAATTTAATATGAAGCTTCATAACTTCCTGTCCAAATGCCTAATTTAACTAGATAGATCAGGCCATTATTTTATAGACTGTGACCTGATCAGTTTGGTGTGTAATGTTTTCAGTTGTTTGCAAGGTTTTTGTAATAATGTTTATAAAGCAAAAAAAAAAAATTAACTGTCACAACCAATAATAGTAAAGACTCCTAGATTATGTTTTTTCTCCTGTTATGGTCTGAGCCGCACCCACAACTCCAAAATAGTAGCCTTTTTGTTCCATGCCTATCGGCTGTTTTATATTGTTGCTCTAACATGCCTGCCAGTCATTGACACAGAGAAATGACTTGAGTCAAGGACATGCTGAGGACACACCATGTTTTGTTCTGTTCATTCTGAAAGTTCTGTATGAGGTTTGCCAATCTTAAGAAATTCCACAAAGCTTTATGTTGTACCCATCAAATCAAAGGTAATATGAACTGTTACGTCTAAAACGGCTTCAGTAAGGGCTGACCATCAGGCATATGAGCTTACTGTGGTTTTGTCACTGACACTGAGAAGTGCTACCAATAAGCCAAGAAGCTATTATTATGATACTCACCCTCTGTTATCTCAGTGTTCTAAAATTCCTTTGTTCACCACCCATCCACCACTCCCCTTACCTTTTTAAGGATGAATCAGCTTAAAGTTTAGCTGATAATACTTTGTCTAGTAAGCCAACTGCTCACCTCCTTGCCCTTTAAACTTTTGAATATGTTTTTTTCCCTATAAAAAGTCTACTCTGAGAACAGACTAGTGCCGCAATTAGGTTTTTCAATCTTGTGGTCCTAGATGTTCAGTATTATAATGTACATTTCATAAACGATACTTGCTTAACTGACATTGGTAGATAGATGGTTTGTGTGGCAATTTCTTTAACCCCAAGACTCCCTCATGACATAAATTTTTGGAAAAGTTTTTTGATTTTATCATAATAAGGACTATATGACAGATGGTTTTAAGCTCATGAAAAAATTCCAGAATGACTCTTGTCATTGTATGTCTGCAGTTCAGTCTTAAAATTTTGACCATGGCCTGATTGTAATGTGGTCTACAGTTTTCTATTCCTCTTGGGTTTGGAACTTAAAACTACCAAGTTTATTAAATCTGTTAATTTGTAGCACATGAATTTAATACAGATTTGGGAGGCTTCATGCCTCATAGGTGAAACAATGGTAGTATGATATAGTTCCTATGTAAATGTTGCTTTTAATTTCTCTGAAGAAATGGTAAGATGAGAACTGTACCCAAACTTTATGAATACATGGGTTAGGCTGAGCCCAGAGCATTTTGGTCTATCTTTAGGTCAAGGTCTAGAAGCTTCTATCCTTTGTATAATCTAATCCTCTGCAAGCCCGGGCCTTAAAGACTTCAGCCTCAGTAGTCCATCTCCTCAGCTGGGCCTAGAGGTTTTCAGCTTCCAAGAGTTACCGCTATATAAACTCACTCTTTGTAGTTCCTTCTGAGCTCTGGATGGGTTCAACTCAGTTGTGACTCAAACTCCTCTCCAAGCTGACTACTAAGGGCATGTTCGTTATTCTTGTTAGAATATCCACATCACTGGATTAAAATTACTTGCCCTCAAATGTGTTACTTAACTTGGATTAAAACAATGTGTTATGTGACTCATCATAGAATGCTATAAAATATGAAGCATCATTATTTGTATTTGTAGTTCTAGAAACTTAGAATTTTACATGGAGACTATGGCATGGTATTTCTAGTGTGAATTTCGATTTGTTCAACTTCAGAATTTCTTTCCTTATTTACTGGTACCTACTGAGGATAAAATTGAATGGAAAAATTTCTAGCTCCCATCCTGTAAACTATTTTTGAAGCATTTTTATTATCATAAAAAGTATTAGGAATGAAAAACAGAATCAAGAATTCCATGTGGCATTTTTTTTTTTTACTGCTGCTATCCAACTGAAAAATCCCAAATACAGATGCTAATTGGACTTTTAAATGAATTATTAAAATAAAGATAATGAATATTCAGATATGGTGCAATCAATGGTTCAGTAAATTATTGTTGCGAAGGTCTTTAAACCCTAAATGGGTAATGATGGAAAATCTTAAAACGATGTCAAAACATTTCAGGATTCTTTTATCTCAATAATAACTCTAAAAATAATGAAATTTTGAATTTCTTTGTATATTCTCTTGTTTGCAACGAGTCTCTAGTTAAAGACTAAATGACATAAATGTTTTTTAATTAATATACTGGACTGAGGTATTACATACCTCCACTGTTCTAAAAAACTTTGTGGTTTATATTTTGGTCAGTTGTTCCAACATTAAACTGACTAGATCTTCAGCAGGCTGGGGCTAGGGAGAGTTGAGTGGACACTCTTAGATGAAATACACAGATTGTCATTCGAAAATGCCCATTAATAATCAGGATAAATTTAATGCACTATTAAAATATTTAAATTAGTACAAAATTAACAAATCTAAGAATTTATGTTAAGGCAGGATGAGTACTAACTTTAGCCTCAGGCTTTAATACTCCCAGCACCACATCAGTGTAAAAGTGCTTTATTGCCCCTGGGGCTATAGAATTTTGTGTTGTCTCTTTTACATTTGCTTCACAGTCAATAATTGGAGTGCCCCAAGTTATAATGTAACAGGAAGTGAGGCCTATGCCATGCACTTGGAATTCCTAGTCTCCATAACAATTAGTTGAATAAGCCTCTATGCTACAAATGAGTCAACATTTGTTTATTCTTAATAAGAGAAAAACAGACTAAGATACACAACAACAGGGTTTATAACTAAAACCAGAATACAATAATACCTGAGAGGTAGGTACAAATCCTGATATATCATTTGGCTGTCATAACAACCACAACTATTTTTTCTCTTTAATTTAATTTGTATTTGTTAACTCGTGTCTCATACATATCTAGTAACTATAATTTTAATCTCATATTTAAGTAATTATTTTGCATTCACAATATACCACGGCAACTATAAGGAAGTTAGAATATCTTATATTAAATAATACAATTAGACAAAAGTTAATATCAAATCTAACATTCTTGTAAAGGAAACAGTATTTGAAGTTTCTGAAGCTTTTAGAATCAAGGACACACACACACACACACACACACACACACACACACACACATAAGCATTAACCTAGGTGCTTATCAATTGAATTTATGGGGAAATGTGGTTTATTATTTTAATTTAAAAAATTTATTTATTAATCTTTTTTTTTCAGTCTAGACTTTATCCCCCTCCCAGTCCACCCTCCTACTGTGCTATATCCCACATCTCCTACCCCCATCTCTAAAAGAACGTCCGCACCCCATCCCCCACTCCACCAGACCTCCCCACTCCCTGGGGCTCGAACTCTCTCAAGGGTTAGATGCATCTTCTCTGAGTCCAGACATGGCAGTCTTCTGCCGTATATGTGTTGGAGGCCTCATAACAGTTGGTATATGCTGCCTGGTTGGTGGCTCAATGTCTGAGAGATCCCGAAAGTACAGATTAGTTGAGACTGCTGGTCCTGCTATAAGATTTCGCTCCTCCTCAGTTTCTTCCAGTTTTCCCCCAAATCAACCACAGGGGTTAGCAGCTTCTGTCCATAGGTTGTGTGTAAATATCTGCATCTGACTCTTTCAGCTGCTGATTGGCCCTTCAGAGGGCAGTCATGACAGGTCCCTATTTATAAGCACACCATAGCATCAGGGTGGTGTCAGGCCTTGGGGCCTCCCCTTGAGCTGGATTCCAATTTGGGCCTGTCACTGGACTTCCTTTTCCTCAGTCTCTTCTCCATTTTTGTTCCTGCAGTTCTTTCAGACAGAGTCAATTCTAGGTCAGAGTTTTTGACCGTAGGATGGCATCCCCCATCCTTCTACTTGATGCCCTCTCTTTCTACTGGAGCTGGACTCTCCTAGGTCCCCTCTGCTCACTGCAGGGCATTTCATCTCAGGTCTTTGACACCGGAGAGTCTAGGGCTCCTCCACCTCCTACCTCCTAAGGTTGCCTGTTTTGGTTCTTCCTGCTGGGCCTAAGAGCTTCAGTCTTGTTCCTCCCAAACCTGTTCATGTTCCCCTCTTCCCCTCTCTGTTGCTGCCTTTCCCACCCAGGTCCCTCCCACCCCTCTTCTCGATTGTTTTCTTCTCCCTCTCAAGTGGCATTGAGGCATCCTCACACTACAGAGCAATAGCGATAAAAAACTGCATGGTATTACTACAGAGACAGACAAATTGATCAATTGAATCGAATTAAAGACCCAGAAATAAAGCCACACACTTATGCACACTTGATCTTTGACAAAGAAGCCAAAAATATACAGTGGGAGAAAGAAAACATCTTCAATAACTGGTGCTGATCTAACTGGATGTCTGTATGCAGGAAAATGAAAATAGATCCATCCATGTTTGTCACCTCCCACAAAGTTCAAGTCCAAGTTAATCAAGAACCTCAACATAAAGCCAGATACATTGAATCTAAGAGAAGAGAATGTGGGAAAGAGCCTTGAACAGGGGCATGGGGGAAATTTCCTAAACAGAACTCCAATGGCTCATGCTTTAAGATCAAGAATTGATAAATGGGACCTCATGAAACTGGAACGCTTCTGTAAGGCAAGGACATAGCCAATAAGCAACCTATGGATTGGGAAAAAATCTTCACTAACCCCACATCTGAGAGAGGACTAATATCCAAAATATATAAAAAATTCAAGAGGCTAACCACCCAGAAATCAAACAACCCATCAAAATATGGAGTATAGAATTAAATAGAGAATTCACAGCAGAAGAATCTGGAATAGCTGAGAAGCATTTAAAGAATAGCTTTTAGTCATCAGGGAAATGTAAATCAAAATGACCCTGAGATTCTACCTTAGATCAATCAGAATGGCTGAGATCAAAATCTCAGGTGACAGCACCTGCTGGCAAAGATGTGAAGAAAGAGAAACATTCCTCCACTGATGGTGGGATTGCAAACTGGTACAACCACTCAATCTGGAGGTTCCTCAGAAAATTGGAAATAGATCTACCTGAAGACATAGTTATACCACTCTTGGGCATATACCCAAAAGATGCCCCACATTGTAACATTTTTAATCATTTTAAAAATGTGTATGCTCTTGTTTCTCCAAATGGTGGTAGAAAGGCATCTGGGTGTTTTATTACAGGATGAACAGTTTCCATTAAAGGTTATTGGAGAATAGGATGACTCAGTGACTAATTGGCAGAATACAGAGATAATTAACTGGAAAATGTTTTCTTTCTGAAAAAAATTTAGAAAGCATATATGATTTGCTATAAATATTACAACCAGAAGGTATTTATTAGGCATGGTTCACCACTTCAATCATTTTAAAAGTAATATTATCAAATGAGCTAAATTGTTTTAAATTACAGTGTGGGATTGTGAAGACAGAACTTAGGTACCACCCACACATCTCATGGTAATTTGCTCTCATTTCCATCACAGAATTTATACATAGACATGAGGACTTCAGGCCAATCCGGTGAAGTAATAGCAAGTTAGAATACCTACATTTTCTGAGTGAAACAGTGTGCTTGCAATCATTTTCAGGTTTGGTAGGCTCTTCCTTAACCAAAAGAAGAAGCTGGTACATTTTGCTGGCATTTTATGCTCAGGCCAGTGCCCTTTCTTCTTTCTTCCATTGTTTTCCTTCATTTATATCCCAGGTCATAGGTGGTGATCAATGTCCAGCAGGCTTTTGGAATGGCTTTGCTAGGGAATTCCGAGAGGTCTGGTTTTGAACTTAACTCCTTGTGAGAGGGTTCATATATAGTTCTGCCAAAATCTAGAGTTCTATAAACAACTTTGGTAGGGTAGATATGTGGCTACATCTACTTAGGGTTGAGCTGTGGCTAACATTCCCAGGGTAGCTTTTGTCGTCTCCGACCACTTAAACGTTTTATTTTGCACCTGTGTTTGTTTCCATTTTCCTCTTTCACTGAGAGAGTTGACTTTAGTTGTCCTGGGTTTGTTTACAGATCTGTTTCCACCACAATAATTCCCTCCAGTTATTAAAGTGCCTCTTAAAACCCAGTCCCATGGTTCCCACCACTGGCTTGTCTGCATGTTCTTTAGAGATTGCTTTCTCCTCACTCCTTTCTACCAGCGTCATTATGCATTAGAAAGAAAAAAAATATGCTTGGCTAGAATTTATGTGGTTTTTAGAAAGGATTTTGTCATTTGTTTTGTTTTGTTTTTTTTTTTTTGTCTCTAGAACATCTTGTCTGGCAGAATTCCAAAATTGAAAACCACAATCATTATAAAGGGGAGTTGAGGGTGAATAATTCTTTTCTCTGCAATTCAATACGTTCTGGATTGATGCCACATTTATATGGAAGCAATTGGTTTTAGTGGATGTTCCTAAAGTGTGTACTTAAAAAACATGTATCTGCAATACTGTTTTTAGCTTGTCCAAAAAAATATTTCACAATGACAAAAATGGTTTAAATTTAATTTTCTTCAATATAATACTGTTTGCTATCTGTGATTATTGAGCATTGGAATATGATAAGAATGCTTAGCTTTTAAATTACATTATTTCTAGTTTCATGTGTCTGTAGAGTCACAGAACTTATGGAATGTATATATTTATATACACATATATATGTATGTATAACTTATATATTGAAATGTATATATAATTTATTGAAATAACTTACAGGTGCTGCAGTATAACTAACCCAACAATGGGCAGTATCTAGAAGTTGCTCAGTCCCACAAGGCTGGGTATTTCAGCTGGTCTTCTGTAGAAGTAGGTTCCAACAGATGTGCTGGCAAATAAATGCAAGCAGGTGAAGAAGAAAAAAGCCTTTCTTCCATTGTCATGTTTGCCTCCAGAAGAAGGTGTGTCCCAGATTAAAGGTGTGTACAGTAACACCTGGACCTAAGCTTTTCTTTACTTGAAAGTTTCTCTGTCCAAGGCTGGCCTTGAACTCCGAGGTCTGCTTGCCTCTGTTTTCATTGAAAAGTCTTCTCTATCATAATCATAACTATATTTTTAAGGTTAGGAAGGAGTCTTGTAATTTATGAGTCTCGACTTCACTTAGAGAATGTTTTTCAGTAGTAATAGATACAAGAGCAATACAACTCTTACATACTCCTAATTAGTAAATTATTGGTCATTTTTCTTGATGAATAAAGTAGGTACACAGTTGCTACAGTCAGGATGCATGTGGTAGCTTGAATAAGAATGGTCCTCAAAGACTCATATCTTTGAATGCTTAGTTACTAGGAAGTTGCACCATTTGAAACAGTTAAGACTTGTGACCTGGTTGGAGGAAGTACGTCACTGGAGGTTTATGGTTATAAAAGCCTTTTCTGAGGGTGGATTAAGATATACTTCTTAACGACATGCTTGCCATGCCTGATGCCTTGCTTCCTGACAGGATAATGGAGTGAAACTGTAAGAAAGCCCCCTACTAAATGATTTCTTTTATAAGTTTGACTTGGTCATGGTGTCTTTCCACAGCTATAGAGCAGTGACTAAAGACATTATTTAATCTATGATGTTTTTTATACCCATTTCAAAGGTGATCCTTGTCTTAACTCCAGAGATCGATAAAGGCAGCTTTAGAATACAAAGGACAAGTAATCATCTTATTTTCTTGCCAGTGAGTGTAATAGGAATTCAAAGTCTCCCAAATGGGAGTGGATTTGGTTTTGTTATGAGATAGGAAATCGTTTTTCTCCTTCTGGATTTGCCGTGTGCAGATCTCTTAACCGAAAGTTCTACCCCTTGTCTTCTTGCTCCCATGTGTTCCTCTGCTCTTCCAGCCCTCTCTGTGTAACTTTTAGGGCTTTGGATTAGGTTGGTTTCATTTAAATAATTAAGAGGCAGGAAAAATATTGAGAGCAACAGGTAGTAGAGAAGTTTCAAAAACAGAAAACCTGAGTAGACAGAGGCAGCAATTGAAGAAAGCTGATAATGAGTCCTCAAGGGGTTGGGAGGGCATTAGGGGGGTTCAGAAGCTAAAGCCCATCTTGCCTTTCAGGGTTAGGGAGGATCTTCATCCTTTAATTAGGGCTAATCAGTTGAAGGAAAGATGACTGATTGGCTCACAACTGTTGTTCTAAACATGTCCTGGATCAGTCTTGAAGTTGTTAAACTAGGGGATCTGCACCTTACTGTGAAAAGAAAAAGCACATATGGCTTTTTAAGCTACAAGGCTTTAGTCTCAGGTTATAAGGGGGAGGAGGAAGCAAGACATTTTCTAAGTCCTCTGTCTTTATTACCTACCTCTCCCTATCTGTTTACTTCTCTGGGACCCTATCTACCTCAGAGTAGGCGGATACAAACAAAAGAACAGCAATGAAATGCACTACCATCGGTAACAATAAAAAATAATAAACAAAAAATCAAAAGCAGGATCATGAGCTCACTTACCTTCTGACCTCTAACAGACCAACTCCTAATAGATTAAGTCAGTTTGTCATGCTGAATTCTGTTATTTAATGGATAAAGCCCCTTACATGAAACCTGCAGGGACTAGTAGTAAGAGCCTTCCTCTTCCTCCTCCTCCTTTTCTTCTCCTTCCTCCTCCTTTTCTTCATTTTCCTCTTTCTCTTCTTCTGCCTTCTCCTCCTCCTCTTCTCCAGAGAGCTGATTAGAAAAAAAATTGTTCTTATTTAGTTATCAATTGAATGACATCAGGAATTAATTGAATAATTAATAATATACTCTTGGTAGCAGTAAAATGCAGTGGTGCTTACTATAGTTGAAGACTGAGGGCCATGGAGTGGCATTCCAGGCTACCTATATGCCCATGGAACTCTTACCTTTTAAAAGATGAACTTTTCTCTATTGCATATGATAACAATTTTATAAATGGTGATTTTGCAACAAATGCGTGTGCAAATGTTCTCTGGACAAATAAATCAAGATTTGTCCTTTAGCACCATGATAGATATTTTAAGGAGCATTAGTTAGGGGTTGATGATCAGAATCTTACATAAACTCAATTTACTTCATTTATGAGATTATATCATGATTTAATTCACAAGATTTATGAACTTATCAAAGAAATGTCAAAATTGCAATATTATTTCTTGTTCTTGGTAGCTGTGCTCATATGTGACATCTAGTTGTTCTTTTCACCACTCTGACCTCCCCATATAGCAAATTGGCAACAGAGGTGACCTATTCTCTGCCACACCCCAACCAGATGAAAAAACAAAGTAGAATAGATGGCAGTAGAAACAATAGCATTCCCATAATCCCTGGCTGTATTTTTTCAAATGAAAGAAATTCTTCCAATGTGCCCTTTGGTATGATACAATACTAACCTTTAAAATGCCCTTTTCCCTTTTCTTTGACATTCTATAGACTAGGAAAAGTAAATAGAACTTGATGACATGTAATGGCTCGTGGGTGAACAGGCAGTAGCAGCATAGCCATTCATGTAATTGTCTCTGCTGTCATGAGCACTAACATGATGCTAGGAGGAGCTAAAGTCCAAAGCCAGCATGAGCCTTTTAAACTGTAATGCCATCAAAATAAGAAAGGATCTATTAATCAAATATCTGATCAAGTTATACTTCAGCATCATATTTTTAAATCTCTTCATATTCTAATATGTTATATAAATTGGGTGCATCTCACCTTACACCTCAATTTATAATGTTAATGGTTAGCAAAGAATGGAAATTGCATATAAAATATTTCACGATGTAATTTATTTTGTTTACAGACTGTCACACTATTAAAATATTCACCACGTATAACTGAATGTAGAGGAGGCAAATCAGCCCACTTTTGATGATCTTAAATTTTTTGAGAACGTTCTCTTAATTATATACTTCTGTCAACTTCACATCATTTGTTACTCCAATCCTTCTCTATTAACTGTTACAGTCAGAAGCCTTTAAAGCTAAGTCTACATTTCTATATCCTTTTATTCCTATATTCTTTTCCAGAAATTTGGAAGTTCTTGTTTTCCATGTACAGTTTGAAGATAAGGTCCACTAAATTTCCATAACCTCTGCATTCTCGCAGTGTGTATTCATCTGCCTAGTTAAATATTTCATAAGCATTTTAAACCTAGCATATTCAAAAATTAATCCATGCCACCCCTCTCCAAACAATGCAGTCATTTCAGTGATGGGCAGGAAAACCCACCATCTAACAGCGAAAACATGGAGCTGTCATCTTCCAATTTCACACTTTCAATACCAATCTCATTTTAAATACTTGAGATTTTAGAAATACTTTATTGTTAACTATCTACATTCAATGTAACCCACCCAGTTTTTCCATCTTTATAAAATTGGGCATTTCTTATTAACATTTCAAATGTTATTCCCTTTCCCGGTTTCTATGCCAACATCCCCCTAACCCCTCCCCCTTCCCTTCTATATGGGTGTTCCCCTCCCCATCCTCCCCCCATTACCGCCCTCCCCCCAAGAATCCCATTCACTGGGGTCCAGCCTTGGCAGGACCAAGGGCTTCCCCTTCCACTGGTGCCATTACTAGGCTATTCATTGCTACCTATGCAGTTGGAGCCCAGGGTCAGTCCATGTATCATCTTTGTAACCCATCCATTTTAGGTATGGAATTCATTTCTTAGTAGGCTCAGGTTTATACAGCCATAACCATGATGTATTTTTGGTATATTGTGGTCCTTTAATTAAAAAGGCCTTTACATTTTAGCAGTGATCACCTTTCTTCTCCCAGATATACAGCCAGTGGTCCATTTCCTATTTGTGTCTTTAGGAACTGATTTTAGACACTTTACATGAATGAAATTTGATAACTTAGGGTTTTTGTGACTTTGATTTAGCATGTTTTCAAAGTTCACTCAGTTTATATAATGTGACATTTCTTTGCCTCTCTTTTTTGCCCACAATGCAGGGACAAAGATGGGGCAGATACTGAAAGAAAAGAAAGGCTGTCCAGTGACCAGCCTGTCTTGGGATCCATCTTATGGGGTGGGGGTCACCAAAGCCTGACACTATTCCTGATGCTATGTTGTGCTTGCAGACAGGCACTTAGCATGGCTGTTCTCTGAGAGGCCCTACCAAGAGATGAGTGAGACAGATGCAGATACTTATAGCCAACCATTGGACTGTGGTCGTGGGACCCCTATGGAAGTGTTAGGGGAAGGACTGAAGGAGCTGAAGGGGATGGCAACCCCATAGGTAGACCAACAGTCTAAACTAACCCAGACCCCGGCAGCTTCCAGAGACAAAACCACCAACCAAAAAGAATATGGGCTGGTCCAAGGACTCTGGCTCATATGTAGTACAGGACTGCCTTGTCTGGCCTCAGTTAGAGAAGATGTATCTAATCCTGTAGGGACCTGAGGCCCCCAGGGAAGGGAAATGCAGGGGGTGAGCGAGTGGGGGAGGTGTTGGTGGAGTACCCTCTCAAAAGCAAAGGGGAGGGAGAACGGGATGAAGAACTTTGGGAGAAGGAACTGGGAGGGGGCAAAATCTGGAATGTAAGTAAATAAAATAATTAATTAAAAATAAATCATTTTATTTGTTTAGTTGATTGGTATTTATCTATTTCTTTTGAACTACCGCATATGTGAATTCTATAAACAATTGTGGGCAACCTTTCATTTATGATGTATATTTTCATTTCTCTTGGTTGCATGCATGGGGAAGAATTACTAGACTGGCAGGGCGTTGTAATTCATACTTTGAGAAAGTACCAACCTGCTTGTCAAAAACATGACAGCATTTTATATAACATTTTCCATTTCTCTATGTTCCTGTTATTGCTCGTCTTTTACTCTAGCTTCATCATAGAAAGCAGGAAGCCATTTGTGTTTGGGTGTGTGTGTGTGTGTGTGTGTGTGTGTGTGTGTGTGTGTGTGTGTGTGGTGTGTGTGTGTGTGTATGTGTGTGGTACACTCTCCGATGAATAATGATGTTGTTTTTTTCATGTGGTTATTAGCCAGTTATATATCTTCTTTGAAAATTGGGTTCAGACATTCTGCTTTAAACCATTTAAACAGTATTCATTTATAATTTCATTATTTATTTTTTGTAATATATTATTTGGGAAAATAATTTGCTTTTTTAAAAGATTTTATTTTTTATTTATTTTATGTATGAATATACTGTAGCTGTCTTCAGAACAGGGGATGGGATCTCATTACAGATGGTTGTGATTTCTTTAGCACTGGATTTTCTTCGCGTCTTTGCAATGTATCAATAGATAAATTTTTTTTCTCAGCTATCACTTCTGTCCCTTTTTCTACATATCATTCTTCAGAATATTAGAACATGTCTTGATTACTCTAGTCTCCTAATAAGTTTTAGAATCAGTAATGTGAGTCATCTAGAGTCCTGTTTTTGTTTTTAAAAGAGTATTTTTTTTTAATTTTGATTTCTTTCAAACTTAGTAATATCTCTTTTTTTTATTATTATTAACTTGAGTATTTCTTATTTACATTTCGAGTGTTATTCCCTTTCCCGGTTTCCCAGCAAACATCCCCCTAAACCCTCCCCCTCCCAATCTTTATGGGTGTTCCCCTCCCCATCCTCCCCCCATTGCCGCCCTCCCCCCAACAATCACGTTCACTAGGGGTTCAGTCTTAGCCGGACCAAGGGCTTCCCCTTCCACTGGTGATCTTACTAGAATATTCATTGCTAACTATGAGGTCAGAGTCCAGAGTCAGTCCATGTATAGTCTTTAGGTAGTGGCTTAGTCCCTGGAAGCTCTGGTTGCTTGGCATTGTTGTACATTTGGGGTCTCGAGCCCCTTCAAGCTCTTCCAGTTCTTTCTCTGATTCCTTCAATGGGGGTCCTATTCTCAGTTCAGTAGTTTGCTGCTGGCATTCGCCTCTGTATTTGCTGTATTCTGGCTGTGTCTCTCAGGAGCGATCTACATCCGGCTCCTGTTGGCCTGTACTTCTTTGCTTCATCCATCTTGTCTAATTGGGTGGCTGTATATGTATGGGCCACATGTGGGGCAGGCTCTGAATGGGTTTTCCTTCTGTGTCTGTTTTAATCTTTGCCTCTCTATTCCCTGCCCAGGGTATTCTTGTTCCCCTTTTAAAGAAGGAGTGAAGCATTCACATTTTGATCATCCGTCTTGAGTTTCATGTGTTCTATGCATCTAGGGTAATTCAAGCATTTGGGCTAATAGCCACTTATCAATGAGTGCATACCATGTGTGTTTTCTGTGATTGGGTTACCTCACTCAGGATGATAGTTTCCAGTTCCAACCATTTGCCTACGAATTTCATAAAGTCGTTGTTTTTGATAGCTGAGTAATATTCCATTGTGTAGATGTACCACATTTTCTGTATCCATTCCTCTGTTGAAGGGCATCTGGGTTCTTTCCAGCTTCTGGCTATTATAAATAAGGCTGCGATGAACATAGTGGAGAACGTGTCTTTTTTATATGTTGGGGCATCTTTTGGGTATATGCCCAAGAGAGGTATAGCTGGATCCTCAGGCAGTTCAATGTCCAATTTTCTGAGAAACCTCCAGACTGATTTCCAGAATGGTTGTACCAGTCTGCAACCCCACCAACAATGGAGGAGTGTTCCTCTTTCTCTGCATCCTCACCAGCATTTGCTGTCACCTAAGTTTTTGATCTAGCCATTCTCACTGGTGTGAGGTGAAACCTCAGGGTTGTTTTGATTTGCATTTCCCTTATGACTAAAGATGTTGAACATTTCTTTAGGTGTTTCTCAGCCATTCGGCATTCCTCAGCTGTGAATTCTTTGTTTAGTTCTGAACCCCATTTTTTAATAGGGTTTTTTGTCTCCCTGCGGTCTAACTTCTTGAGTTCTTTGTATATTTTGGATATAAGGCCTCTATCTGTTTAGGATTGGTAAAGATCTTTTCCCAATCTGTTGGTTGCCGTTTTGACCTAACCCCAGTGTCCTTTCCCTTACAGAAGCTTTGCAGTTTTATGAGATCCCATTTGTCGATTCTTGATCTTAGAGCATAAGCCATTGGTGTTTTGTCCAGGAAATTTCTTCCAGTGCCCATGTGTTCCAGATGCTTCCTAGTTTTTCTTCTATTAGTTTGAGTGTATCTGGTTTGATGTGGAGTGTCCTTGATCCACTTGGACTTAAGCTTTGTACAGGGTGATAAGCATGGATCGATCTGCATTCTTCTACATGTTGACCTCCAGTTGAACCAGCACCATTTGCTGAAAATGCTATCTTTTTTCCATTGGATGGTTTTGGCTCCTTTGTCAAAAATCAAGTGCCCATAGGTGTGTGGGTTCACTTCTGGGTCTTCAATTCTGTTCCATTGGTCTATCTGTCTGTCTCTGTACCAATACCATGCAGTTTTTATCACTATTGCTCTGTAATACTGATTGAGTTCAGGGATAGTGATTCCCCCTGAAGTCCTTTTATTGTTGAGGATAGTTTTAGCTATCCTGGGTTTTTTGTTATTCCAGATGAATTTGCAAATTGTTCTGTCTAACTCTTTGAAGAATTGGATTGGTATTTTGATGGGGATTGCATTGAATCTGTAGATCACTTTTGGTAGAATGGCCATTGTTACTATATTAATCCTGCCAATCAATGAACATGTGAGTTCTTTCCATCTTCGGAGGTCTTCTTCAATTTCTTTCTTCAGAGTCTTGAAGTTCTTATTGTACAGATCTTTTACTTGCTTGGTTAAAGTCACACCGAGGTACTTTATATTATTTGGGTCTATTATGAAGGGTGTCGTTTCCCTAATTTCTTTCTCGGCTTGTTTCTCTTTTGTGTAGAGGGAAGGCTACTGATTTATTTGAGTTAATTTTATACCCAGCCACTTTGCTGAAGTTGTTTATCAGCTTTAGTAGTTCTCTGGTGGAACTTTTGGGATCACTTAAATATACTATCATATCATCTGCAAATAGTGATATTTTGACTTCTTCTTTTCGATCTGTATCCCTTGACCTCCTTTTTGTTGTCTGATTGCTCTGGCTAGAACTTCAAGAACTATATTGAATAAGTAGGGAGAGTGGGCAGCCTTGTCTAGTCCCCGATTTTAGTGGGATTGCTTCAAGTTTCTCTCTATTTCGTTTAATGTTAGCAACTGGTTTGCTGTATATGGCTTTTACTGTTTAGGTATGGGCCCTGAATTCCTATTCTTTCCAGGACTTTTATCATGAAGGGGTGTTGAATTTTGTCAAATGCTTTCTCAGCATCTAATGAAATGATCATGTGGTTTTGTTCTTTCAGTTTGTTTATATAATGGATCACGTTGATGGTTTTCCGTATATTAAACCATCCCTGCATGCCTGGGATGAAGCCTACTTGATCATGGTGGATGATTGTTTTGATGTGCTCTTGGATTCGGTTTGCCAGAATTTTATTGAGAATTTTTGCGTCGATATTCATAAGGGTCTGAAGTTCTCTTTCTTTGTTGTGTCTTTGTGTGGTTTATGTATAAGAGTAACTGTGGCTTCATAGAAGGAATTCGGTAGTGCTCCATCTGTTTCAATTTTGTGGAATAGTTTGATAATATTGGTACGAGGTCTTCTATGAATGTCTGATAGAATTCTGCACTAAAGCCGTCTGGACCTGGGCTCTTTTGGTTGGGGAGACCTTTAATGACTGCTTCTATTTCCTTAGGAGTTATGGGGTTGTTTAACTGGTTTATCTGTTCCTGATTTAACTTCGGTACCTGGTATCTGTCTAGGAAATTGTCCATTTCCTGCAGATTTTCAAGTTTTGTTGAATATAGGCTTTTATAGTAAGATCTGATGATTTTTTGAATTTCCTCTGAATCTGTAGTTATGTCTCCCTTTTCATTTCTGATTTTGTTAATTTGGACACACTCTCTGTGTCCTCTCGTTAGTCTGGCTAAGGGTTTATCTATCTTGTTGATTTTTTCAAAGAACCAACTTTTGGTTCTGTTGATTCTTTCTTTGGTCCTTTTTGTTTCTACTTGGTTGATTTCACCTCTGAGTTTGATTATTTCCTGCCTTCTACTCCTCCTGGGTGTATTTGCTTCTTTTTGTTCTAGAGCTTTTAGGTGTGCTGTCAAGCTGCTGACATATGCTCTTTCCTGTTTCTTTCTGCAGGCACTCAGCGCTATGAGTTTTCCTCTTAGCACAGCTTTCATTGTGTCCCATAAGTTTGGGTATGTTGTCTCTTCATTTTCATTAAATTCTAAAAAGTCTTTAATTTCTTTCTTTATTTCTTCCTTGACCAGGTTATCATTGAGTAGAGTATTGTTCAACTTCCACATATATGTGGGCATTCTTCCCTTATTGTTATTGAAGACCAGCTTTAGGCAGTGGTGGTCTGATAGCATGCATGGGATTATTTCTATCTTTCTGTACCTGTTGAGGCCCGTTTTTTGACCAATTATATGGTCAATTTTGGAGAAAGTACCATGAGGAGCTGAGAAGAAGGTATATCTTTTGCTTTAGGACAGAATGTTCTACAAATATCTGTTAAGTCCATTTGGTTCATGACTTCTCTTAGTCTGTCTACGTCTCTGTTTAATTTCTGTTTCCATGATCTGTCCATTGATGAGAGTGGGGTGTTGAAATCTCCTACTTTTATTCTGTGAGTATTTTTAAGAGAATATTTTGATCAGTCTACATTTTATATTATGACTCAAATTAAAATGTCAGCTCATTATCTTCCTACATAGCCAGTTAAAAAATTATTCGGAATTGTATTGAATCTATGGATCAATTTGAAGAATACTGATATCTTACTACTTCTGTGTACTCTGAATGGGACATATCTTTTTATATTTTAAAATATCTTAATTGCCTTCAACACTATTAGGCATTGTTAAATATATAAATTCTGGAGTCCTATTGTTCATTAAGTGTGTGTGTGTGTGTGTGTGTGTGTTTGTGTGTGTGTGTGTGTGTGTGTTTCTGTGTGTGTGTGTGTGTGTGTGTGTTCATGCCTGAGTATCTTCTAGTCTATTTGAAAATATTTTTTAAATTTTATTTTTAAAGTGTTCCTCATTAGTATACCAAATTTTTATATTGACTTTAAGTCTTAAAACAGTTAATATATGAAATTAGACACCCTAGCTCTTTTGAAGGGGGACTCTTTAGTCTCCTCTATTTGTTCTTTGAGTCCTGACTGTTCTCTACTGCCCTTACTTTTACTTTTTCTTTCTATTTTATCAGTTAACATTTTTCCTTTAGTGAATATTTAGCCTTTCTCTTATGGGATAATCTCTCATGCTATGAAACCCTCATTCCTATTTTTATTTTTCAAATCGTTATTCTCATTTCAACTTTGTTCCTTCCAGTTCTGAACATATTGCCTATTGTTGTTTTTTAAAAAAGAGTTTTGATGCAGGCATCTGCTTCAAATTCTCAGCAAAATCTTATCGTTCATATGGTAGAGAATGAAAGTATCTCGATATTCCACGAATCTTAAATAGTGTACCCCTGCTCTTATCCCCAAGTTCATATTGCCCACACACTCTCTTAATTTCTACCCTTCGATTACTACTAATCCACTCTCTCTTGTTTGTTCTAGGATCAAATTTTTCCTACATTCATATAGACAAGCACTATGTAGATGGCACTCTCTTCCTTGAATGCTCTTTCTCTCCATATGCCTCAACAACTCCACATCACTTTTTAGATCTTGATGTTTTCCATTTCCTCTATGCCATGGTAGTTTCTCTGTAACTTTAGCCATCTTGTTGCCAGTACCATTTCCATATCCATTCTAAATATAAGTAGTTGATCAGGGCAGGTTTGGTTTTAGGACTAAAAGTTTGTTTCATTAAACAACGTAAGAAAATGGTAGTGATTGTGTTTGTTTCAATATGCTCTTATTGCCTGATCCCTAGACAAGTGTCAAGCAAAAATGTATTAAATAAGTGAATCATTATTATAGATTTTGAAAAGTAGTTTAAGACTACTAGAGAAGAATGATTTCTGTGATCATTAGAGGCATGGCCTGCAGTGGCTTTTGCACAGCTTGTTAACCCCAAATAATATAGCATTGTTCTCACTTCTCACAGATATCTAATTAGGAGCATTGAGGTTCAAGAACTTTCTATTGTGACCTTAACGTGTATCCTTAAAAACATTCTCTCTCATCTCAAGGAAAATACCTTATTATTTATGTTGTTTTTGCATTTAGAACTCTTCTCAACAAAGTCACTAGTGGAAATGTCACCTACAAAAGAGCAAGATCTTAAGAATCTTTAAAAACTGCGTGACTGTTTCAAAATTATTCAGTATTTCTGAGTTTCCATAAAATCTATAACATCATTTATTGTTTATAAAAATCCACAAAAGTCTAGTTTCTTTCTCTTTAACCCACTTTCATCTCATCATCTCTAACTATAATGATTCTTAGTACAATAAATAATTGTTCAACTAGTTTATAATTGCTGGAACCAGTGACTTTCAACATGAAATGCAACCATATAATGAGTTATGAGCATAATCTATTGGATTCTAAGAGAAGTTGATACCCTTAATGTGAAAATGAAGACATAAGTTTATTCTATAAATGAAAAAGTGATTTTGGATTGTGTTATTAAATTAAAGCAAAGTATTTAATTTCAGTATTTCAGTAAAATTAATATTTATGTAAAATGGACATGTTTAAAAATATTTCTTTAACGAGACCTCAGGTGAAGATAACTATTAGAAGTGTAACTTCTATTCTTGAATATATATTTAGTAGATCAGAAAGAAAACATACATTACATTTAATCTTACTCTACTTGAAATTCCTTTTTAAAATAATCACACTTAATTAAATCCTTCTTCATGAAGATGACATTGTTTTCCAAAGTGAGAAATAATTCATTGCCAACAAGAGGAAATTAATATATGAAGTATAAATTTTGTTGAATAATATTATTCAACAAATACTGATGAATATTATTCATAAAGAGACTTATTGCTGTTCATATCCAAAGCTGGGATCTGAGAGATGTCCTTTTTCAGAGCACTCCAGTTGTCTGTCCAGTACCAATGATTAGCTCTGAAAATAAACTCGCAACTAACATCATACAGAATCGACAGGTTGTATGTAGAATATGTATGGATCTACAAATATGTATGTGCAGGCCGTACCAATCAGGGGAAAAATTATACATTTTGAGAATAGTTTCAAAGGGTATATGGGAGGCTCTGGATTAAGGAAAGGAAAGGGAGAAACATTACGATTAAAATGCAGTCCTTAAATTAAGCCACAGCAGCGACAAATAAGCATGTAGAAAACATTTCTAAGGAGTTGCAAAGGAAAACCACAGAAAGGCTAGAGAAATTTATCAGGGAAAATCTCAACAAATATTACCCTAATTATGTGTATATGCACATGTATAAGATCTTATCTTATGTGAATGTGCCCAGTGTTCATTTCTTCCTTGAATATTCAAATATTTTCAGATATTTCGGTAATGACAGTTTTTGGACTAAGTATTAAAATACATTCTATGTAGTATGAGACTTTGAGTGCTATATTAGATCTGCGTATTCTTAATAAGAACCTTTTGCAAAGTTACTAAATAAATTATTTTAAAATATTTTGTTTCCTCTTTGATGATATAAAAATTGTCTTTTTGAGGATATATGCCATTTACATTTTAAAAATTTGTATACTGTTAGCAAAGTATTTAAGTATTTAATGAATTGAGCTATTGTTTTCAATAAATCACTGTAAGATACTCTAGAGACACGGCAATTATTACCATTCTTAGTTTACCTTCTGATAGGAATGAGTTCCAAACAGTCTTAGCAAAGTATTCTTCTGGGACAGCAGTGTGAGAGCATTTAATCCTCTTATTTTTCTCCACCATGCATTTAGGTTTATTTAGCTTTTATGCTCTGGCTTACTGTTGATTCATGAAGAATCAAGCTTTCTCTCTGACTTTTTCACTAAGTTGCTTATTCCATATTATTTAAGGTTGCCTTCTTATTGCTTAAGTTTGCAAGGATTTTATATTCTTTCAACTCTTTGGATAGACCAGTTCACAGACAAGGAGTATTTAATTGGCTAAGCCCTCAGGCAGTGAGACAAACATAGCGCATCCCTGCAGGTCACTAGTATAGGTCTCCTGATATCCATTACCCCTGAGGATCCAGTTGAACTATATTTCTTCTGCAAAGGCTGATCTTAAATTGTTGCAATTGTCAGGCAAACTTTGCATTAATAAATAACACAAATTTTCACAAATGTAATAAACCCAATTTCCTTTGGTAAATGTTCCAAATAAATGTAGGTACTGAGGCTATATTAAAATTTTCCACTACTCCTCTCCCCTCTTTTCAAAGTCTTGTGTGCACCTTGACTGCTAAGTCAGTCATGTTTTAAAAATGTCCATGAGGCAAATTTGTTGCATACATTTTTCTGTCTTTGTTTGATTTAAATGGCATATGTAGAAACACGACTTAGACAAAGCTCATGAATTAAAAAATAGCTTATGAAGAAACATTTTTACACACAAATTGCTATAACTGAAGCAATTATTTAAATATAATAAAACTATTAGGGAAGATATTCCTCTTTATTCTGCTTTTCTCAGGGTAATGTAGTCTGACATGTTAGCATAGCACCACAAGTACTAGGCTCTTTTAGAAGTAGTAGTTAGATCTCTGACCTGGCTTGTATTACTTACAAGGATGGAGTGTGTGTGTATATATATATATATATATATATATATATACATATATATATAACATAAACATAACACAAGGCTTTTCCTTGCATACATATATATGTACTGTGTTCATGGCTGGTACCTGAGAAGAACAAAAGAGATAACCAGATCTCTTGGAACTGGAGTTACAGTTGATTGTGTGAGCTGCCATATGGATGCTTCAATCAAATCTAGGTCCTCAGCAAGAACATCAAGTACTCATAACCCCTGAGCCATCTCTCCAAACAATACCTTATTTCTATATTCTACATTCTGTGTTCTATATTCCATTAGCTTATATATGGTACCAAAATCTATCCTAATTATTACTATTTTTAAATACATATTTGGATTGGATATTTTAAGTTATATGTCAATAACCATCATGTCCACATAGGTTTCTATTGGCATATTCTATGTACTTATGATAGATTTTTTGTTGATATTATTTATCCCAAGTACAGTATCCCAGTACCATGAAAATCATCAGAGAATGCCCAGGTAAGAATGCCCAGGAATGTCACAGGTAGGATTTTGAAACATAAAGACCAGAGTCCTGATACCATCAGTAAAGACTCCTCCTGTTCCCTTCCTACCCACTCAGATCCTAACTGAAACACGTGTTTAAGTCGTTGGCAGCTTGCTATAGCCAGAAGGAAACGGCTTACTTTTTAGAGGTGAAAAAAATCTGAAAAGTGCAGGAAACTCAAAATAGCACTTACCTTTAAGATAAGTGAAATTGATTCAAATTTAAAGCACGGTTACCCTTTTGATTAGTGAGTTGCAATCTACAAAACATGTGGTAGCACTTAGTGGAAGGATGCACATTAAAAAAAGATAAAACAGCTATCGCTATGTGCAAGTGTGGTGTGAAAAGCTCAGTTTGAAATGCTTTTTTAATGCCAATTTAACCATTTCAAGAAAAAAAATCTTGATATTTTTCACACTAAAAATTTAAATTAACTAGAAAAATTTCTTTTCTTTTTTTTTTCCACTAGCGCTATACAGACATTATCTAAGATGACTTTAGATCAGCTGGCTTGTCTATATGAGTAAAAGGAAGAATAAATTAGGATCATAATCATGACAATCTTATCAAGTGAAATAAGTGAAAGTATAAAATTGTTTTCTAATCAGTTATGTTCTGAAGTTTTAAGAGAGACCAAAGTTTTCATTATGCCTAGGTAGCCAAGTCAGGTTTTGGATGGGCAGCTATATATTTTTAGTATATTTCTTCCTCTTTTGTTCCTTTTTTTTGTATATTTTTAGCCTTTTAAATCTTCCTACCTAAATAATCTTGCTCTGAAGCATCTTCTCAGAGTCAGTGAAAGGACTTATTTGTTATGTATTTGAGGTATAAGATAGTGTTCCAAAACAACTAAAGCCCAAATGGAAGCAGAGACATATTTTGGAGCAGTAATAAGCAAACACTAGGAGGAGAGTGAGAAGCCATGGATGTATACATGTAGAGAAGCCGTAGGACACTTGTTCGTGATTATCATCTCCCTTACTGTCTTAGCTGGTGATGTTACGTTATGGACATATGCGCTCATCTGTATTGTGGTTAGATGCTTTGATAGCTTAGCACTGCTGGGGGAGGCTCCTAAGACATTCAAGGTAATGAGTTTTCTTCTGTAATAGCACAGAGCACAGTCCTATTTATCATCATGTTGGGCCAGTCCCTGGGACAGTTTCCCCATACACCATAGAGGAAGATATTGTCTAGATAGAGCATACTCTTTCTTTAGCACATGGTTGATCTTAGTCTACAGAATAAACTCCATTTCACCGTTTTTCTGTTTCTTTATAACATTTAGAACTCCCGGGGATGAAGTGAGTTCTATTTGAAAGAAACTTACCATTTTTATCATTTCAATACATATTATTTGAAGTCAGGTTTGTTTATGTTCTTCAGAATGTTCTTTGGCTGCTAACTATGATTATTGAAAGTGGGTAGGTGAATGCTTCTTAAATATCTTAGTATTCATAAGGAGTTCATGAGGGGAGCATAGGCAATGCTTAAATGTAAAGATGAAGTTTGCTGAGAGCATGATTTCACAATGGCGACTTGGTAAGATTGAATATATCTTTTTAACTTAAGAGTTAGATAACAACCATCAGAAACATGTGCCTCTTAGCAACCTGATGTAATACTTCGGATTATCTTTCCTCTATGAAGCTTGATTCCTTTATAAGGAACGAGTCCCAAGTTAATGAATACGGCTGTGGGCTTGCTGTCTCAGTGTCTACTGGCTACTTTTACTTTCCATTCCTCTGAAGTAATTTTACACTCACTGATGCTATAAAGGATTTTTAAGCTGACCTTTAACTTTCCTTCTGACTTTCCCATGAAAAAGCCAAAATCAAGTTATCTAAATTTTGTAAAACACTTAACCATTTTGGAAGGCAGGAAAATACTCATTTGTCATATCAAGTCACAGCATGGAGTTAGAATGTATAACTGAGGAAACTAAAATAAAGCATCCAGGTTTTAGATGGAGGGATCAGGTATGTAAATAAAGTAATAATGAAAACCAGGGACCCTGCTAACCATCAGAGACTCCTCATTTCTGAAACAAGAAACAATGCTCATATGCTAAGTAAATATATCTATCTCTAATCTATATCACCTATATCTAATCTATCTCAAGGATATATCATCTATATCTAATCTATCTCAAGGATATATATATCTCATATATATATATGAGAGAGAGAGAGAGAGAGAGAGCGACAGAGATAGAGATAGAGAGAGAGAGAGAGAGAGAGAGAGAGAGAGAGAGAGAGAGAGAGAGAGTCTTAAGGGATTGTTTTTAAAAGGTGATGGCACTGCCAACATGATAGAAAGTGGTGTTTTTTTTTTATAGAAGAGAATAGAAATAGGACGTCTATATTAAATGATATGATGGTGGTGCAGGAGGAAGATGGTGGATGCAGTCCTTGATAGTTGAGATGGAGAGGAGATGTTAAATTTTACAGACATTCCAGGGTAGGTTTTGGAGACAACAGTACTCGGCCGTGGTTGCATAAGAAGAAGAATATGAAATAAATTAGTTGTGCTGCATTATTTTTAACATGTCATTGTATATCGATTTGTTAAAGCAAAATGTAGGACACTTTTTGCAGGAAAAGAAATTCAAATGAAAAGTTTTAAAGTATCCAGAGTGTCTTAGTAAAAAATGTGTGCGTGTAGGTAAATACGCACATTAAATAATGTACAAGGAATTTTTATGCTCGATATGAGTGATACCCATCCCTAGGACTCCTTCATTGTCATCTCATATTGTTTAAAATATAACTATAGCTAAGGGGCCTCAAACTTTCTATTGAATGGGACCTACTTCAAACCAATTTTTTATTAACTTGAATTGTAAAGTTGACCAAATAAAGTAAATAAAATTGACAAATAGAAGTGATAAAACACATTACTGAATTTAAAAACCAAGCCTAAAGACCTTGCTTTGTGTCTTTGACAGCTCTAATAAGATAAATATTATTTTATGTGAAGTGATATTGAATTGTGCTATTTGTTATTTGAGCATCTCTTGTCATCTTGGACAAGAAAATTAAACCCTCAGGACCATGAACTCTATGTTGGTAGAATAGATAAAAAGAATCACATATCCCATTGTTTCGGAAAAGATTAAATGAAATTAAATGCACAAAGTAGCAGGGATCAGAGTGCTTGCAAAATATTGTTGCCCAAGAGTTGCTTCGTGTTGTTGCAGCTTTTAAAAAGAAAAGCCTACATTATGTAAGAAAGTACTTTGAGAGCATGGCCTTTCCGATGATACATTGGCCCTTGCAGGTTTGGATTTGTTCTGGAACAAAGAAAATAAAAGCCTTCTCTTAGGGTGGTGGCAGAGAGGAGGAGGTTGCAGATCTCAAACCAGATTATTTGTAAATATTTAGAGGATTTCAGTGCTAGCACACATTTTCTAGTGTCTATTCTTGGAAAGATTCCGTGTGTGTGTGTGTGTGTGTGTGTGTGTGTGTGTGTGTGTGTGTGTGTGTGTGTGTGTGTTTGTGCCTGCTCATTTGTGTAAGCTGGGAGTCACCCTTCAGAGCATCATCTACCTCTTCTCAAAAATCAATCTCCCATTGGCCCAGATGTTGTCAATTAGGCTAGGTCATCTGGCCAATAAACACATGTAATCCTATTCCCACTTCTCCATTGGTAGAATTACAAGCATTCTCCATTATGTCCCTTATTCTTACATATGGACTTGGGATCAAACTCATGTCCAAGTGATTATTGACTGAGTTACCTCCCTGGCTCAAAGATTCCTCTTTTATGAGATTTTGTTTCATTTTTGTTGATGTCTATCATGATAGGTATTCCTAAATGGGAACCCAACTATAATTGTCATAGTATGTATTGCTTGAGAACAAATGAAAATTGCATGAACAATTCCATACTCCGAAAACAAAGTTCTTCCATGACTTTCTTGGGCTTCTTATTATGAATGCAGCCCTCTGCTACATCCATGTGTTCACACAGGTCTGCAAACATGAGGCACTTGCTCTTCATCCAGATGTTCAGTAGCTTTCTATTTGGAAAGGCCATGGTATCTATCATCTGTAAATGTCCACTGACAACTAATTCATGCTGTTTGGAAACAAGTTTAGTCTTCCTACTTTCAAGATCACAAGGATCATCCATCTTTCTTTTTTGTGTACTTTGGACAATGGAAGTAGTGGTGGTATGGAAACAGTACCTATGTGTTATGTGTCAATGGAAAGAGAAGAGAAAAATGTCCTCTGCTTGTGACCACTATTCTGATTATTTAAATTTATTTTTATATTTTAACATATATTTCATTTTCCCATTGAAAACATAAAAACAAACAAACAAACAAAACCCTACAAACCAAACTAATACCCAAGTAGTCATACAAGGGAAGGTATACTCATGTGATAATTTGAATATGTTTGCTCTAGGGAGTGGCACTATTGGCAGATGTTTCCTTGTTGGAGTAGATGTGGCCTTGGTGAAGGAGGTGTGTCACTATAGGGATAGGCTTTGAGACCCTTCTCCTAGCTGCCCTTGAGATTCAGTCTTTACCTGTTTGCCTTTAGAATGCCTACCATGTTTGCCTGGATACTGCCACGTTTCCAGTAATGATGATAATGAATTGAACCTCAAAACCTGTAAGCTGGCCCCAAAGAAATGTTGTTCCTAGTTGTTCTTGGTCAGAGTTTCTCTTCACAGCAGTGAAAACACTAACAAACAGAGAAGTCAATAATAGGAACTGAGGTATGACTGTGATAGGCCTGACTATGCTTTTGTTTGTAAGAATGTAGATTTGGGGACTTAGGATTTGGAAAGCAGTGGAGGACTTGAGAGTTTTACATCTTGTTCTGAGGGCAAACAGTAGAAGACTGACCCCATGTGGCTAGTTTGAGGGTCTCAAAGCCCACCTGACACACTTCTTCCCATGAGGCAATACTTCCTAATAGTGCCCCTCTATGGGTCAAGCTTATTCAAACCATCACAAGTGGAATGCTTTAAGTGGAACTTAATGGACTATCCTAGTAGGAATCTGAAAGACTTTGTTGCTGAGGCTGATTTGAACCATGTAACCTAGCTCTAGATGTTTCAGAGAAGATTTTCAGTAGGTGGCCAAGAAACTGTTCTTGTGATGTTTTGTTGAATAATGTGGTTGCCTTGTTCCAAGAGTCTACCTGAGGCTAAGGTGAAGAGAGTCAAGTTAATTGCATTGAAAATGGAGGTCTCGAAACAATGTACTTTAGACTCTGTGTTGTGGTTTAGTCTCATGAAGAACAGTTTGATGAAGCACAGCAAATTTAGAAACAATAAAGCAATAAAAGGACACCAGGAAATGGAGTGGAACTGAATTCTATGTGCAAGAAGATAAACAGAGTAAGAGAGTGGTGACTCTGGCAGGCAAGGTCCCACACAGCTAAACTTTTTGTTTATGCATTAGCATTTGAGCAAGGAATAGTTATGTCACGTTAGGTATTATTACCTCATTACTGCTTTCATTTGGAGAGTTTTAATCTGGAATGAATTACAATCCAGAAATGGAAGGCACACTGTAGTACCAATCTTGAGGCTGGATGACATGGACTTTTGATCCAGATCTTGAGGAAAAAAGCTCTGGTGGGGACTGGAGCGATGGCTCAGCGGTTAAGAGCACCTACTGCTCTTCCAGAGGTCCTGAGTTCAATTCCCAGCAACCACAGGGTGGCTCGCAACCATCTGTAATGGAATCTGATGCCCTCTTCTAGCATGTCTGAAGAAGACAGTAATGGTGTACTCATATAAATAAAATAAATAAATAAATCTTAAAAAAAAAAAAAAAAACTCTGGTGGTACACACCTATAATCTCAGGAGACAAGCAGATCTCCAAATTCAAGGCCAGCCTGGTACTGAGAAAGTTCTAGGTGAAAAAAAGCTCAAGTCCATTTCTAGTGATAAACGCCTTTGGTCCCATCATTCAGGATGCAGAATCCCTAAGTTCAAGGTCAATTTACAGAGCAAGTTCCTGTACAGCCAAGCTTAGTTGAAAAACAGAGAGCTGTTGATAACATAATAGAACAAAGGGGTCATGTTTCAGCTCCAGCAAAAAGCATACCTCGGCAGTTTTAGGCATGTGGCTTGGTGCTGATTAGCTGGAGCGAAGAAGTTAGCGAGGATTAAGAAGAACAAGCATCATTGGAGTGAACTCTTCTGGGAAGTGTTTTCTAAGATCACTTAGAAGCTATGTTCCAGAGATAATTAAGGTTGTACCTCGCTGTACTGAACTTGGTAATGTGTAAGAATCACACAGGTAGTTCTGATTTTGAAGGTGGGAAGGGCATGGAGAACAGCTGAGGCTTGGCACTGTGAGAAGCCAGGGAAGGTCATTGATGAAGGCACAGCCTCAGTTGCAGCTGACAGCCCCAGACTGTGGGGGACATGCAAAGAAGTTGAGGCTTGAGAGGTGATTGGTGAAGCCTAGTTGCAATAGAAGTCTCCAGTGAAATGTAGATGACAGTAACATGGGGTGATCACCAAGAACAGAAGCAGAGGAGTGGAGTCAGCCAGAGCCTAGCCTGCTGGAGAAGAGAATCAAGCCTTTTAGAGGACCATGGAAGACTATGTTTGGATCACTGACATTTGCACAAGAATAAACTTAAAGCTGCCTTGGATAAACCAAGATGTTAGAGATGTCAGAGCCATGGGATGACTGTTAAGGAAAGCTACTAACAGGGACTGGAACCAGCCAAAGAGAAAAAATTGTGGGCAGTCAACAACAGAAAGGAGTTGGGCATCAGACATGGAGACAAAGATTTTGGAGTTTGCCTGGTTGGATTTTGGTCTTTTTTTTTTTTTTTTTTTTTTTATCTAGGATTTCCTAACTATATTGTGCTAGCATGGTAATATATATCCTGTGATGTTGGAGGCAATGAGATCAGGTCTTTTGGTTTTGAATGTATAAGGGATTACAGATAAGTGATTGGATTAATGTCAGAAGAGACTATAAACTTTGGACTTTTAACATTGTTGAGACAATCGGACTTTTGAGGTTGGACTAAACATAATTTGTAGTATGCTATGGCTAAGAATGGCCCCTAGAGATTCATGTGTTTGCACTATGCCTGCCTGGATGCTGCCATGCTTCCTGCAATTATGATCATGGACTGAACCTAAGAACCTATATGGCATCCTTAGTTAAATGCCCTTATAAGAGTGCTTTGGTCAAGGTGTCTGTTTACAGCAGCATAACCCTATGACAGCTTAAAGGTATAATTTTTAAAATTGCTTTAAAAATTAAGCCTTTACCACAATAAAAAGCAAAATAATACTATGAAAGATGTGAAATTTCATACTAAAAATTATTAGAAAATGGTTACCTATAATTGATTCTTAAAGAATTTGTCATCACAATTTAAAAATAAGCCATTTACTTATGAAAATATTATATAAGTCCTTAATGCTAATCCATTAAAACTTATTTTGAATGTCTAAAGAGGTAAAAAAAAGAAAAGAAAGAAAAAAAGAGATAAAAAACTAGCAAAAAGAGTCTAACAAATACAAGAGACTTTATGTCTAAGGATTACAGGCAAGTGAGAAGTACCATTGCAGTCTCATTTGTTAAAAGTCACTGAAACTGCATTTGTTCAGTATTGGAGTGGGTAATTCGAAAGAGCAACCCAACCCTTAAGTGTCAGAACATTTGGTACTGGTGCTAAAGTTCCTACCGAGCCTCACGTGTGGGGTACTGTTTAGCTGCTATTGGGATGAAGATGCCTAAATTATGGACATCCGTTGGCCGAGCATCTCACTCACCTGACTGAGGTTGGCCTAGGCAGCTCTGCCTGAGGAATCAGGTGTGATAGGTATCCGGTGGCAGGTTTCTCTGCCAGTGCGTGTGTGTTTTTCTTGGATCAGCAACCACCTTAGGAGAAACAAACTCAAGCAGATTCCTCAGTAAGCAGATTTCAAACTCTCTCGCTAAAGTCCACTGGCACTCCACTGACCACCAAGATACCGTTGGGAACACAGACAGGGTGGAAGAGTCTGTGATCTTACAGAGCACCAGAGCATCAATAACATTAGCAAGGGTCATACGCAGATGGAAAGAAGTCTGGTTTCATT
This sequence comes from Rattus rattus, assembly GCF_011064425.1. Classification (NCBI taxonomy): domain Eukaryota; kingdom Metazoa; phylum Chordata; class Mammalia; order Rodentia; family Muridae; genus Rattus; species Rattus rattus. Next base: position 24,479,239 of record NC_046163.1, read on the forward strand.
TTTTTTTTTAAAAAAATCATTTACAAGTTCAAGACAATCCAAAAGAGAAAGAATTGTGAAATCTTAATAATTTTTTTTCAACATAATATATTTACTGATTATTTGGGAATTTCACATCATGCATCCTGATCACACTCAATTCCTAGTCCTCCCAGGTTTGTCTTCCCACTCTTGTGATCCTCTCTTCCCAAACAACAACAAGAAGTTCAATTTGTGTTTCCCATGTACTCGCTGGAGTATGGCCAAACTCCCAGTGGTCAGTCCTTTAATTAAAATTGAGTTCTTTCTCACTCACACCCTACCAGAAGTCAACAGTAGTAGAGAGTAGAGAGCTACACTTCAGCATCCTTATCACAGTTTTCAAGAGCTCTCGTCCATAGCTTCCTTCTAGGCTCTTCTTTGGGGGTATGGGTGCAAAAAATACTCCAAACAACATTTTGTCATGAGTTGCGAGCACAAGTTTGTTTTGTGTACAGGCATACACACACACACACACACACACACACACACACACACACACACACACACTGATACTCACATAAAATGCTTTAAAATCTAAAATTAACACACAAAGCTTTCAAAGCTTAGTATTGGTTAATTTTCATGTATCAGTTCAGAATAGTTGCCCAGTCAGCAGAAACATGACTAGAAAATCATTAAACCTGGTCAAGAAGGCCCGTCTTCAAGGTCATTGTGGTTTCCCTACATGTTAGATAGAAGGCTAGCACACGACATATAACACACACACTTTCTAATTATGGAGACATTTATCCTCAAGAGAGTTGGATAGTGCTGTCTAGCAAATCTTGGGTCCTCACCTTGAGCTGAAGGCACTTTCCCAATTGAGGTGTCTCCCTAGGCCCTCAAATCTAAAATATTCTTTAGATTTAAAAGGAATAAATTATTAAATATTTTCTTTTAATTTTAAACTTTAGTGTTTATTCATAAAAAATCAATAAAACTTCTCTCCAGGAGCTGAGAGAACATATTTTTTAATTGCTTACATGTCAATTATGACTGGTCACATAGTCCTTATAGTTTACCCAATCTGTGAAGTTTCTAGCCTCTATTTTGTGTAGGTTTTATCTTTAACACAATATTGTATTTTTATATTCATAAGTCCTACAATGATAGACTTGTTTAAACAATTAGAAAAAACTTTACATATCTCAAATATAATTAAGATTTGTTTCCAGATTTTAACTGACATAAACAAAATGGTATATTTTCTAAACATACGTAATGACATAAACCTCTATTCACAGCAAAAGATCAGTTTCCAATAACTGGCTGCTATCTCTTCCCTCTGAAGTACTTTAATTTCACTGTGAAATCTCAAGGTTTATAACATTTTTTTCCAAATGTAGCCATTCTGAAATATTCAGTGTTAGGTATGCATTTCTCCCCTCTGCTTAAAACACTGCCACATGTAAATTCCTTCAGAAATGGAAAAGCCAACCAAAGATTCAGAAAAGAGCAAAATGAATCGTGCTTTACACAGAAAGATGGCAAATTTATTTTAAGCTTAAAGGAGATGAGAGGTTGATATATAAATTTAATTCTGGGTTCTTATTCCTGTATCCTCCACTGAGTTAACTTTGAATTAACTTTGAGTTAAGTTTCAATACATATACTGAATATATGTTAACAACAAAATTTGCAAGGTCATAGGTTTTAGACAGCGCTTATTTCATGTATGTGTACTTAGTGAGAGGGAGATGCCTGAACTCTAAGCTGATTATCCTCCAATAAAGTTTATTCCTAGAGAGATGCTGACAGTCCTCAAGAACTCTAGAAGACCAATCAAGAATACCATGATGTAGGGCCCTTCAGCCCTCTCTCTAAATGACTCAGCATGCATTTCTCTCTCACTTTTATCTCTTTTCCTTGAATTTTATTAGGCCTCATGACCAAGTCATCAAAACATGCCTTTACAATGCTTTGGAGCATTGATATATCTAGAATATAATTGACTTCTGATGACCATTATCAGTCATGCAATTCAATAACCACACTAAGAAAATCAGATTTACCAAAAAAAAAATCAGATTAACAACAATGCATATTATTCAAATAAATTTCTGAGCACTAGTTCATTTTACACAATGTTGTAAAATATGTTGAAAGCATTCATCTAGTTGTGTCTGTAATACACTACTCCTGTTTGAAATAGGACACGCATATACATAGAAACAGCTGGGTTGATCTTCATACCTCTACTACTAAAACTGAGAGCTTTACTTCATCTATAGAAAGAAAACTAATATTATGTATATCACAAGATTAGTATTGAAATTCAGTTTATCCGTGAGTGTGATATTCTTCTAAACTCAAACTCCCAGAATGTCTTATGGATGGTTCAAAAACTTTTTGCTGTATTTTTTCAGAAGTAGTAAAAGCTAAGTTAGAAGTGTTCTGTCTTTAGTAAATTTCACTGGGATGGGTCCTATCATGATTTTTTATTGTAGCAAAGCAAACAGGATGACAAATGGCCAAATATACCTAAAGTTGAGGACTTTACATTTCCAAATAAACAAACAAACAAACAAACAAACAATTCATGGACTTCCCTTAAGCAATGTACGAGGTACAAGACGTGGTCTTAAAGAACAAAAGTAAGAAGAATGAGTGGTGGGCTTGAGTTCAGATGCCAGGCTACAGGTGCTAAGCACTGTGGGACTGTGAAAGATAGCGTGTGGTCCCCGACTGAGCTAAGGCTAAAAGTCCTGGAGACCCTGAACGAACAGTAGGAGCTTTGCCTATTCCAGGGTACCAGGCCCCTCTCACTAGCCGAAGCATCCTCCACTCTGTCCTCACCCCACCGCCCCCACCATAGATTTGTGGCCATCAGTTACAGAAGGGCAACACCACAAGCCTCTCCATATTTAGGGGACATGACCTGTGGTCACATAGGCTTAAAACACATCTCCATTTTAATGAGGTACCTAAAGGCCTGGAGGGCTTATACAATAAGCTTTTCTTCCCAGGCATTCTTCCCTGCAAAAGGCATTTAATCTCAGGCGCATACTGAGAAGTGGGTATGGTTTTACTCATCCACTTTCCCCCGTGACAATAAGTCATGGATCATAAGTCTTAAAACCACGGACTGCCTCTTTTCATTGGGATCCGCAGTGGGCAGTCATGGAGAAGGCACTCAACTGTAGAGCAGCTATCTAGTCTCCCCTACAAGGCCTCTCTGTACTCTCAGCCATGACTGCCACCAAGCTCAAGCCAAGCTAGCTAAGCCAAAGACTACCCTCCCCAAGGCACCATCCGCAGTCACCCTTATGCCCTCCCCTCAGCCTCCGGCCAGAACCATCCCACAAGCCCAGATTCAGTTCTTAGCTCTTCCATGGCTTCCAGTGGTACCAGGATGTCCAAGAGCCTGAGAACCAGATAGCCCCATTTTTGTCTATCATATAATAATTTTTCATAGTAAAAATGGTGAAAAATTCATATTCTGATGCTTTTCATGGTTTATGGGAGGATCTCCTCTTAATGAAGTATGTTTTTGAACAAGTCAATTAAACTTTCTCTGCCCTTTCTGGTAAATAGAGATGATAGTAGTACATATATTAGGATATTGAAATAAATATTTAATGATTTAATGAATATTTAATGCTTAGGGAAATGTCTTGCACAAAATTGTGGTTACCTAAATATTACCTTTATTACCAATAATATCACTAGTATAAAGAAATTGTTTTATGATATACACCTGCCTTTTTGCTGATTTTGCCTATATATAAAACTCAGAATTTTAACAAGATTTTCCAGACTGAGAATTATATACTTTTGCTTCAATTATGGCATATCCTCAAGTATGACAGATAAGACAAAATAACAATTCACTCTATATCTAAAAATGTCTCTGATTTATTTAGAAAGCATCTCTTGAGGGACTACTAAATATCATTTAGTAGTATCCTCCTGCTCTTTCTCTCTTTTTAGCAAAGTTTTTAAAATTTGTCATACAATTTTAGTTACCACCAAATCACTGCCCCAAACCTTCCTCGTTGAGACAGGCTGACACTATGTATATATACTTTTTTATTCTCAGTGAAGAAACAATAGACAAAAACAACTTATTTACTTTTACTCTTCATGGTGGGGTAAGCATGGGGACTGAGGCTTTGGTCTTAGTATGGAGTTTGCTGTTGGTCACATGGCAATGTAGATAGGAAACTGAGGAAATGGCTTTTTCTGTAAGTACCTCTGGCCTTCAGAAGCTGAAATTTAGTCTGACCTTGCCCTCAGGTTAATAATATGCCTCTGGAATGTTAGAAATTATGTCATCAATCTGCTATACAGCCGGGTCATCAGTGTCCTTAATTTTAACTTGCCTATAAGAAAACTACCTAACCTAATTATTATGTTTAGATTTCCTATATCATTAGCATTTACCAGGTAAACTAAATGCATAGATCTAATCTTAAATTAGGTACTCTTTCTCGACAGTGACACAAAATTTGTCTGTGTGTGCGTGTGCATGTGTGTGTGTGTGTGTGTGTGTGTGTCTGTGTGTGTGTTTATGTTGTGTGTATACATGTACATGGGCACATGCTCTCTTGCACTGTGATAATTAGGTACAAATCATTTGCCAAAAACAGCAAAAGGTTGTTAAAAGCAATCTTTTAAGTCATGTACCATAAATTTTGAAAGGAACATATGACTTGAGAGTCATAACATCTGTTTGCAGTTTTGAGTGCTATTCTCTGTCTCTAAGGGTCAGAAAAGCAACTTCTTACTTTGTAAAATGGTTAAAATTTTCTGTAGAAATGGATTACTCATACCTTTGCATGCTGTGGTTTACAGGCTGTTGAATAAATGGGGAGAAAAGCTCTTTGCTAGGGACAGAGTTAATGAACAGAAAAAAGATGGAAGACACAGGAAAAGTATGAAAGAAATAGGTAAAATTGGGTTTGCTCTTGGTTTAAGTAACTATGAAGGCCAAATCCTTTCCTTTAAGGTAGCACTGTCCTAGAGAACAAGAAAGAGATTCACTACAAGCTGTAAGAATATGTCTCAGAAAAACGCCTCTATCAATGGATGATAGTAGTCACCCTCACCTCTTAAGGTGTTCCATAATGTCTCCAGAGTGTCAACAGCTGGAGACAATCCCAGAAAGATTTTGTAAGTTACTATGTAGCCCTGGCTGGCCTTGAGTTCACATTCCTTTCTTTATACCTTAGCCCTTGAAGTACTGGGATTATAAGTATATGCCATGACTCCTTACTGTGACAAACATCTATCCTTGCCATTTCCAGAATGAGTGTATCTTCAGCCTCTCCATCTTCAGGGTTTTTTTCTCCCTTGCCTGACTTTATCTAGTAATTACCATGATAGCTTAGAAGTTGTTCATAGCTTCAGGGTGCCCACCCAATTGAAAGGGCAGGGATGTCAGGCACTCTCTATGTGTAAACCATAATTGTATCCAGAAAAATTACTTCTTGAAAGAAGGGTACTATCCTTGCTAATATTCTTCTCCCTACAGTGTTCCTTATGTCTAGTAACATTGCGAAGGTTGTTCATGATGTTGGCTCTTCTCTTCAACTGACTAATATCTAATTCTTTTATTATCTCCCAGATAACTTTGTTCCTTACCTTCTTTATGAACCTTCAGCATCTGTCTGTCACATGATGCTCCCACATCCTTTCGCTCTCTCTCAAAACACAAGCAAAACAAAACAAAACAAAAGAAAACAAAACAACAACAAAACCCAAACCAACAACAGGCTTGGATCATGTCTAAAATATTTTATTGAAGTTCATACTCTTTTCTCAAACAGTCTCAAGGTAGACCAATAGAGACAATAACAAGCATATATGTGATCCCTGGCTTTCATCATACTAAGCACGAGCTGATTTGGTGCCAGATAAAACTCAAACTATCAAAATAATTTACTTTGATTCCAGGCTGACTCTGAACATACTCTTTTACAGTCTCTATGGCATGATAGGTGTCTAATTGTAATCAGTGTCAGTTAGCAAATCTAAAGACACACAGGTAGGTTAAACCCATTTCCTATTTTATTTACTTAGTATTTACTTGACACTTCTCAAGACCCCCCCATACTTCCTTCCCTGACACTAACATTCTTTTATTAAAACACCAAGGTATCTGGACTAATTTTAACAGATCCTTGCTCTTTTCCTTCCTGTCAGTAGTTTCTGATTAAAACCTGTTTCTACAACTTTCACTAATGACTCTGTGTGTTTATTTTTGACATTTTCCTTACATCACTGACAGGTAAATTACAAGAAGAAAGATATTTCAATTCTCACATTTCAACTTAAAACCAATTAGAGTTTTTATATATTCAGCATGTACTTGCTACATGTCTGATGTATCTTAAGCACTGGTTGTTGGAACTTGAGGAGAAAGAGTTAGACTGTTGTGTTAACTGACAAGAGTGTGTTGAAGTCTGCAGGAAGTTCTTACTGGTGATTAAGCAAGATTTGAAAGAGGTATTGAAGGCAGCGATAAAGCTCCAGGCAGATAAAAAGCCAGGCAATAGTTCTAATATGGAACTAGATGATGATAGCCTCTGGTATAGAAGGTACAAGAAAGGGAATGGGGCTGAAGTTGAATAAAGACAGTGAAGAACAACATATATTTAACAGAAATCATCCCATCCAGTGGCTGGACAACCATGGTATGGTATGAATTTTCATGTTAATGAAATGAGCTTTGCCAGATATTGATTGTGGAGGTTTGGTCATTTTACCCACTAACACCTTTCATCTCTCCTCTTCACCTGCCACGCAGCCATGCTTCTTCCCAACAAATCCCTCTTTGTCTTTTGTATGCTTCATGTATGTACATGAATCCTTGATTTTGATAAAGTTCCTTTCATGAGCTTGGGTGCGGAGTTATAAACCAGAACATGGGCAAATGACCAGTAATTACTGCACTTAGGGCAATGGCGGCCTTTCTCCAGATACCAAGAACTCATCATGGAGAGGTGGTGCACCATAATGATCTTCCTGGGTGTTTTTAAATGCTGTTGTGAACAGAAATGGAGAGATTAGCTTATACTTAAAAAGATATTGGAGAGGGGAACATGAACTGGTATTGAGTGGGGGAAAAGGACTGAAGCCTTGAGGGCCAGCAGAAAGAATGAAAACAGGTAACCTCAGGAGGAAGGAGGTTGGGAGGACCCTACAGAATGTACCAAAGACCTGGGACTTGAGAGACTCTCAGGACTCCAAGGGAGGGACCCTAGATGAAATGCCCTACAGTGTGGGGAGGGAACTCCTTCCAGCAGAAAGACAGGGCATCAAGTGAGGGATGGGGTTGCTCTTTCACAGTCAAAGCTCTGATCCATAATTCTTCTTGTCTGAAAGAACTGCAGGATTGGATATAGAGAAGAGCCTGAGGAAAAGAAGGCCCAGTGACAGGCCCAAAGTGGGATCCAGCTCAAGGGAGAACCCAAGACCTGACACCATTACTGGGGCTATGGGGCATTCACAAAAAGGAACCTATCATGACTTCCCTCCTAAAGACCCAACAAGCAGATAACAGTCAGATGCAGATTGTGAACCCAAGCAATGAACAGAAGTTGCTGACCTCTCTGGTTGAATTAGGGAAATACTGAAGGAAAATGAGGAGGAAGGTAATCCTGTAGGAGGACCGCTGAGATTGTAGCAGATTCAATTAACCTGGACCCCTGGGATCTCTCAGACACTGTATCACCAACCAAGCAGTGTACACCAGCTGAGATGAGACCTCCAAACATAAACAGCAGAAGACTCCTGAGTCTGGGTTCAGTCAGAGAAGATGAGGCTGGAGGCCCCAGGAATTTTAGAGGTTTGGTGGGGCAGGTACATCCTTGTAGAGGTGGGGAGGTGAGGTGCAGGGAGGAGGTATGGAATGTGGAACCCTTGGGGATTGGACCAGGAGGGGAATAAAATCTGGAGTGTATAAATAAATAGATAGATAGATAGATAGATAGATAGATAGATAGATAGATAAATAAATAAATAAAGATAGATATTGGAAAGATCCCTAAATTCCTCCAAGTGCTTTAATCCCACAGGGTCGTTTGACTCCTTGGTTTATCCCAATTTTTCTTGACTGATGTTACCAGAGACAATTTACTCTTTTTGATAAAGCTCTCATGAATCTCTTTTGACTGAATACTGTTAAATGTTCTTCCTCCAACTCTGACTCTGCTTCATCTTCCTTATTCGCTCATTTCTATATCTTTTAAATATTGGCATTTAAAATCACTGCCACTGTAGGTACCATACATGGGTTTAAAGGGTGGTTAAGTAAGTGAAAGATAATACATTTGGGGGAAGTAAGTGGAATTTACTATTGAGTTTCTGAGATAATCACTAAGTGTGTTTTGGGAAACATTAGTGAAAATGTGATTTTTTTTTTTGTTTGGGGACTAGATGATATGTTTTCTGCAGACTGTGTGCTTGATCAGGAGCCTAGGATAGACTAAGTGTGTCCAACCAGTAATATTTTACTTAACCCACACAAAAAAATTCAAACTCAGTTTCCATTAAATGTGTGTATCATTTTCATTTCCACAATGTCAAATACACACATAGAGCTCTCTCTTTCTTTATTCTTGAGAATTTCAAGTATGTACATAATGAAACAATATTCCCTCTTCACACCAACTCCTCTCATATCCCTCCCAGCTTCATGTCTTTTTAAAAACAACTCATTGAATCCAATTAGTGCTAATTAGCTCTACCCAAATGTGTGTGGCTATGAGGCCAGTCTCTGAAGCACAGGAAATCTATCTGTGAAAATATCTTCAAAAATAATGATTCTTTGTCCACCCAAACTGTCAAGTGTCAACAGGGTTCTTATTAAGGGGTGACCTGATCTTATGAAGGTCTTGTACAGGTAAGCAATGCTTCTGTGATTTTATGAATGTAAACGCCATATTCAGAAGACTGTGTTAGTGCACTCCTCTGCATCTAAATAGACTTTACATTCTTTATGTCTCCTGCTCCGTGGCCTTCTCTAAGCTTTGGCAGCAAGGTGAGGAGTGGCATTGCTGAAGATGTCCCATTTATGATTGAACATTCTTTTTCTTATTCTTTAAGTCACCTTGACCTATTATACACCCCAGCATCAGCTTGGTTTTCAACCTTTGTAGTATGCAGATAGTCGTCATTGAACTTACCAGATTCTCTTGTGTTTTAGACATTAGAGTGAATATCCCCTTATAATATAAATATATATCCATCAGATCTGTGCCTCTGGAGAGCCTTTAACTAAATAACTAAATCCATCTGCATTTATTCTTTCTTTTTCTGTTGTTGTGACAGTGTTTTACTATGTGCCTAAGACTAGACCTAGAACTCAAACTCTACCAAATTTTACCTTAAACTCATGCTCCTTCCCATTAGCCTTCTTCTTTTATTTGACTTTAAATGCCAAGAGGTAGCATGGTTTTGGAGCAAAAAAACCCCAAAATATAATTTTTGTGCTTCCTAAGCACTGTACTGACACTAATGTCACAGATTTTTAATTAATTTAGTGCAATTATTTTTACATTCCAAATAAGCCATGCATATTTATTTCCTTATTTATGATAGTGTCATTAAAATCATTAAAATTCATGTTATATTTTGTGTCTTTTGGGGTTAAAGGTATTTTGCAATAGACTGAATTTTATTTGAATTTAGAAAGAACATCCAGTTAATTATAACTGAAGACATAATCAGCAAAGACCATCAAAATTTTGGAAATTTAACAAGTTACTGAACTGCTAGAAAAAGTCTTCCCATAATACATTTTCAGCTTCTTAACTTTACTCTTTTTACCATGTTTCTTTATGGTGTCACCAGCTATAACACAGTTTGTGAGCTTGTAGTACAAAAGCTAGTGACTCTACTCAGGTGTTGTACAGCATTTTTTTTTTACTTGAGACAAATGTAGACCTGTATTGGTTTGAAGCAGGAATTACATGATTCTAATAACCCCAAAAACAGAGAAAAAGAACTCTAACTCTTTGCCCAATGCCTTATGGATAGTAAGAGGGATAAGTGATTGAGAGTGGATGGAGTCCTGAGTAAAGCCATGTCAAGCATTACGTTGCTTCAGGGCTAAGGAATAGTAAAGGTTGGGTCAACTTCAGGGAAATTGGTAAAGCCTTCCATTGGTCTTGTGTGGATGTTGACGATATATGCAATAATCATGGACCCCAGCTTCCTTCTTTCAGATGCTTCTACCCTGAGATAGCTCTCCTTCAGAGACCTTCCATGGAGAAAAGCTTGCCATTACATAATAAACAATACTGTTTCCTTGCCTTTTCATAACAAATAAGGCTATTTATAAGTCCCATAATAAACAGGATATGATAAAAGCATTGAGTTTCAGAGTTTCATAGTAGGTACCCTCCATCCGAGAGAGCACAACCTACCCAACCCCAACTGTTTTGTATGCTCATCGCCATGTCTTCATTTCCAGACATCTTAGTCCTGTTTTCAGGTGCCTGCCCTGCAGGACACATGAGCACTGATGTTTAAAGGAATGTGTTTTACTCTTTTATAACATTAAGGCATTGGGTCCTCCTGAAAATCACTTTTTAAAATCCTTAAAATGTGATTTGTAAAGTTAAAACACCCTTCTTGTTTAATCTATTTTCTCGCATATGTCATAGTCATAAAGAACTATCCATTTAGACTGGATGAACATATGGGAAAGAAATAAATGATAAACATACACATAATAAAGGAGTCTGAGAAATGGAAGGCTGTTTGTTGATGGTTCATAATGGCCATGTCTTTCTTATTCAGTTAATCAAATATTTTAATGGGTATTATACACAATGCCTTTGTTTTTCTTCTCTTATCAATCCATATATATGCATACTAATAACATATGTACAAATAAGATATATCTAGTTAATATGTGTATATGTTAGTCATCCTACATTTTTCTTTCTCTCACTGAAGATGTACAAAGCATCATTCTTGTCACAATGTCTCTTTCTATCACTTTATCTTCATAGCTCACTGTGTCATAGTTGAGCTAGTCACCCATTTTAGTCATATCACTGGACAGTTAGAAGATCTCTCCTAAGAGACACATCCAGAGCATGTCCAATACAGAAATCAATGCTAGCAGCAAACCATCAAACTGAGAACAGGACCCCCTTGGGGGGGAATTAGAGGAAGTATTGAAAGAGTTGAAGGGGCTTGCAACCTTATAAAAATGACAATGCCAACCAACCAGACCTTCCGGGGACTACACCACTACTGAAAGACTATACATGGACTGACTTAGGGCTCCAACTGCATATGTAGCAGAGAATAGCCTTATTGGGGCACCAGTGGAAGAGGAATCCCTTGGTCCTGACAAGGTTGGACCCCCAGTGCAGGGGAATATGGGGGCACAGTAAGGAGGATGTATGGGGGGAATGCCCATATGAGGGAAGGGAAGGGAGAGTATGGGAGCTTATGGACAGGAAACCAGAAAGGGGAATAATATTTGAAATGTAAGCAAAGAAATATATCTAATAAAAAATTTTAAAAAAGAATTCTGCAGTCTTTATTGTTTATAAATTCTTCCAATGTCTCATTGTGTCCATGAAAAAATACATTCTCTTAGCATAACATTGTCCTAATTTTTTACTTTGTCTTTCTAATATCCTTCACTGCTTTTTTTATGCTTAGGACTATTCCCTATATACTGTTAACACTGTATATGATTTTAAGATTCTAAATTCTTAAATTCCAGATCCTTATAATTGACTAGAATAATTTCCCACAAAGCTTAAACTATAAACTCCCTACACTCATTTCAAATTTTATGCTATTCTTGATTTGAAGGAGACTTTGTTTCTAATATATGTGTTCTATAGCAATTTCCATAGTGCTGTTTATCAAGTAATAGATTCTAAAATTAAACATGTCTGGTTTCCTTTACAGTTCTATTAATTCACAATTGTGGTAACTTGTTAACTTCTTGGCATTTCCGTTTCCTCATGGATAGATTGGAGATAATACCAAATATACCAAGGCTACTGTTTTGAGGGAAAAAAATGAAATAATTCCACAGAGGACTGGAACTGTTCCCATGGTAAAATTATTTATTCTGACCTTTATCTTTATTCTAAGAGTTTCAGATTCTTTTTATTAATTAATTTAGTTTTTTACTGTATATCCTGATCACAACTTCCTCTCCCTCTTCTCCTCCTCATTCTACCCTCTCCCTTCCCCTCCTCCCATTCCCTTCTCTCTTCAGAAAAGCAGAGGTCTCCTGTGATTATCAACATACCTTTGCATATAAATTTACAAGGCAGCCCAGTTAGGATAAATGGATCCAAAGGCAGGCATCAGAGTCTTGTTTCTGCTGTTAGGGAATACACATGGAAACCAAGATGTAAGACTGCTGCATACGTGTAGGGGACCTATGTCCAAGCTATGCATGTCCTTTAGTTGGCAGTTCAATCTGTTTGTTCCCAGGTTTGTTGATGTGTAGGTTTTCTTGTGGGATAACCTCTCTGACTCCTTCAATCTTTCTTAAGCCTTTTCCATAAGATTCTCTGAGCTCTGCCAAATGTTTGGCTGTGGGTCTCTACATCTGTTTCCATCAGTTCCTGGGTGAAGCCTCTCAGAGGACAATAATGATAGGCTCTTTTCTGCAAGTATATCAGGTTTCTAGCTCATTGCAGAGTTGTCCCCCACCTCCAGATTCCAGTTATTTCTCCTTCCATCCTCCGCAGAATTGAGCATCCTGTTCCCTCTCTATTTACCCTCTTATATTGTTCCCTGTCTCCTTACACACCCATGCCAATTTTATTTCCCTTTCTCTGTGAAATTCAAGCATCTTCCCTTGGGCCTTCCTTGATGTTTAGCTTCTTTGGGTCTGTTGATTGTAGTATGGTTATCTTGTTCTTTATGACTAATATTCACTTAAACGTGAGTACATGCCATTTTAGTCTTTCTGGGTCTGGGTTACTTCACTATCCATTTTTCTACAATATTTATGATGACCTTGTTTTTAATAAATGAATAATATTTCATTGTGCAAATGAAGCACATTTTCTGCATTCATTCTTTAGTTTAGGGACATCTAGTTTGTTTTCAGTTACTGGCTATTACGAATAAAGCTGTTGTGAACATAGTCCTCGTGGTCTGATGGAGCTTCATGTGACTATATGCATAGGAGTGGTATAGCTTGAGGTAGAACTATTTCCAGAAGAATGCAGATAGTTCCATATCTCTCATCCTGCACAAAACTCAAGTCCAAGTGGATCAAACTCAATGTAAAAGAAGATAAACTACATCAGATAGAAGAGAAAGTGGGTAATACCTTGAATGCCTTGGTGCAGGGAAAACTTACTGATTTTATATGTAAAGAACACCAACTGTTCAGGCACTAAGATTAACAATTAATATTTGGGACCTCATGAAACTGGGAAACTTCTGTAAAGCAAAGGACACTATCAGTAGGACCAAATAGCATCCCGTAGAATGGGAAAAGATTTTCAGCAACCACATATCTGACAGAGGGCTACTATCCACACATTTATAAAGAACTCTAGAAATTAGACACCAACAAACTAAATTACCCAATTAAAAATGGGGTGCAGACCTAAACAGAGAATTCTGGACAAAGACATCCCTAGTGGCCAAAACGTACTTAAAGAAATGTTTAACACCATTATTCATCAGGCAAATGCAAATCAAAAGATTGTAATTTGTGAAATGGCATACATATAATCTCCACTTTGAACAAAGACATTAAATAGTTGCCTTTGAATATTTATTACAATTATAATAATAGGAAACATATACTGTCGATAGTAGAAATAAAGTGCTGTTTGATATCAAAGACAGCTACAAGATCATAGAAGTATTTATGAGGAGGTTGTTTTTTTAATGTGGGTTTTAAAGTAGACATTTCAGGGGATTCAGAAGGATTAGAGCAGAACAATTAATGGCACAGCTGGGGAAGGTGAAGTTCAATTCTTCAAGAGAAAGTATATTGTATTGGTGTAATAAAATGCTTTGAGCAGCAAGTAGATAAGAATATAAAGGTGCTTGTGAATTAAAATTAATTTGAGAGTGGCTTAATTCAGAAGTGCCCAGGAGAGGTAGAAGTGATTTCAAGATAATCCAATACTTTGAACCTGAGACAATTAAAGAATTATTGTATTTACTATTATTTTCTGGGAGACCAAACTATGTATTGATTTTGGGAAATGGGTAAGATTAAACTTTAACTTGTTGATTTTCAAATATATTGATGATGCTGTGAGCGTTTTAGCAGTGAGAAATGTTGATCATCCAGAGGAAAGATGTGGAGATCTAGTTTATAGAGGAGTTTACTGCAAGGCAAAACACACCATCAATACGACAAGACAGAATAGCCTATAGAATGGCAAAAATATTAGCCAAAGTTACATCCAATAGATGGCTGATATCCAAAATATATAAAGAACTCATCACTATCATTATTTTTAAATGAAAAATTACTTGTCCATACCATACAGCAAGCACTTGTGTATCTACAAAATAACTGTCCCACAGAGCTTTGTACCATGGTATAAATGTTCTCTTATGGACTGTTCATTACAGTATCTGCTAGATGCAACACAGAAGCATGTTTCTGTCTAATAACATTGTCATGAGTCTGAACGGTAAGATCATTTTGCTTTAGATATTCAGATATCTTTAGTGAAGTTGTCTCCACTTGTATTCATTTGCATGTTTGACCTTTCTCATATTCTGTCTGTTTCTTTGCACTAGTTCCTCTAGGATTTGTATCACAGGCCTATGTTGCTGACATTGCCTGTGTCCCATTGAAATAGGCATTGCCTAATATACTTACAGCTGTGCTAAACTCTGCATTTGCTCACCATTCCTGTCTTAATACTGGAGACAGAGTCTGAGCAGAAAACCAAAAAATCCAAAATATCAAAAAACAAAAAAAAAAAAACAAACAACAAAAAACCTGTCAATATATTCTATGTTACTCATGCCTATTTGCTGCCAGAAAGATGTATTGGCATAATCTAAAAGGAAGTTATTTGCTTAAGAAATCTGAACGATGGAGTGCTCCAGATCCTAGCCCTGCAGGATGCAGAAGAGAACACATGAGGTAACAAATGGAATGAGGAAAATTTTCATACAGGACCAACCAGTTGTTTAAGATTGCTAAGGAAATCATTTCTAGATGAGAATATTCTGGCTTTTCCTCATGCATACATGAGCCTTGGATTTCAAAAGAGAATGCTTAGGTGAAACACTTTATTGTCCTCTATTCTTAAATTCTTACTACAGAGAATTCTATCTATAAACTACCATACTGGGACATAACTTTTCTTCTAATGTAGAAACAAATCTGTGCATATTAAAAATGCTTAAATAGCTAAAAGAACACTCTCATGTTACACGAGCCTATAGATTACAATGGATTATTAATTGACATGGTATTCTTCTTCTCCTTGCTTTGTCCTCATCCTTGTCTTTTTCCTCCATCTCCTCCTTCATTTCTCACAATATGTTGAAGTAGTTTAGGTTATTGTAATTTTAATGCTAATTTAATTTTCTTAACAACCTCAAACACCAAAACTATTGAACTAAGTTTAGGAAATAACCTGAATTCTAACCTGAAGGAAATATTTGTAAATTTTAGGCCATTTCAGACACAGGCAACAACTCATGAAGTAATTCCCTCTTGCTCCTCAGCCAATTTGAGATACACCAGTATGTATACATCGCTGAAATTTGCCATGGCTGATAGAGTAGGGCTTTGTTTCAGCTTAGATCACATTTCCTTGTGCAAACTGTTAATCTCCAAGATCAAACATGTCTTGTTTGGAGAAGGTTTTTAAAAGATGGTTTAAAAACATCATTTCTTAACCAAGAATCCATGGAAACTGTTCAGTAACTGGGTACTTTGCCTCCTTTTCAATGTTTGGGTAATATCCCAGATATAGAAATATAGAAATATCATTAAATATGTACCCACAAAGGCTATAATTTGCTAGGCTTGTGGTATAGTGCACAGTGGTGCTACTTGGTGAAATACTCTAGCTTTGCCTTTGAGAATTCCGCTTTGACAGGAAAATTAAGTCATCATTTACCACAGAATGATTCAAAGAAAAATGAACATTGTACCATGGAAAATGCAGGTTGATATAGGAAAGGTTTATGGAAAAAATAAATCTCTTCTCTAATATATTTCTGCCATCTCAGCATAGATCATTAACCTAATGGATTATGTTTTGTAGTTGATGCATTTTTTGTCTGTGTACTAAAGTGACATATGGAACATTCCTACTTTAATGGTCACTTAACCTTCACGGTGTGGAAGGCTTAAGAGAATTTAAACATTTATATTAAAATTTGCACCATCTATCTCAGACAGTCAATCGCTTGAAGCTGCATTTTGCTCCTTTATGTGAGTAGCAAGTGTTGTGGGCTAGCTTGGTAATTTTGAAGCCTTTGTTGGATTTGATTTGAAGGCCTTTTGCTTCTTGGAGAAGTTGGAAATGAGAATTCTTTTTTCAAGTTCCATGTAGTGTTTTCACCCCTTCATTTTTCAGTCTTACTTACTCTAGGTATTTTTAAAAATACAATGAGAGGATTTCAGTTTTACTGCTTCTCAAAAAGTATTTGTTTTTTTTTTTAAACATTTTGTGAAAGAATCAAGTTTACTTACAATTACATTAGCAATTAAAATTAGTATGTTGCATCTTATAAAGTTAACACGGAGAACATAGAAAATCCATTTATTCGTTCAAGATACACCTTCGTTTACTTACTCATGCTAGACACTTGTTCTGTGTTTGCAGCACTTAGAAAAATAAAATAGCTTTCAAATTTCCAAAGTTCACACACAAATGAAAAAAAAAAACATATAGGTAAGTGTTTACACAATTATTGACATCTGCGATAGAGGAAACTGTAGAGAACAGAGGGGAACTTCTATTCCCAAACAGAAAGCATATCAAGAATGACTCTAAAAGGAAATCTTTGCTTAGATGTAAATGACAGGGAGAGACAGCAATGGGATAAGTGAGTGAAGTGCGGGCAAACATCATCAAGTGAAAGATGGGGGCCTACTTCACATGCATCATAGAACATTTAGGGCTGTTCACATATGTACAGTGATAGCAGCAGACTTCTTGCAAGCCCTCCTTTGAATTCACAAGCTTTGAGTGTCCTGTCTCTCTGGGTCTGAACTCTGGCATGTACTTTAGCATTCACACTGCTCTTATCCAGTAAGGAGTCAGGTCACAGTCACCCCGAGCTATGCAAACAACAGTATTACAGTCACTGAAGCCCTATTCTGCCAAGGAAACTTCAGCTAAACTTCTGAGGTATGCTGAAGCTTGGTAAGGGTTTCCACCCGAAACCTGTACTTGCTGGAACTCGTACTTAACAAAGTCTCTGTGACTTGGTACAGTAATTATCTGCTTGAGCCAAAATTATTCATTTTACCCTCCTGGTGGGATTGCAATCTGGAAACATAGAAAAACCAAAGAAAGAAAAGTCAGGCAAAATAATTTTCAACCAGTTTCTCATTTGGTTTAACACTCCCATTTGAAGAAAATGAAGCCATTAATCAATTACCAATATTTATTTAAAAATATTTTCTAAGAGGTAAGGCCTCTGTGTAGTATACATTTTTGTATCTCATCCTTTCTATCTGTGCTATCTATGTATCTATTATCTCTTTATAATGTGTCTATTTTTTTTATATTTTAGAAAGTTATTCTTCAGCATGTAACTGAAAAGGTTCTTATACATTTGGCCTTTTCTAAGAAATATATTTTAATATTTATATTCACTATAACATATCTCAGATAAATGTATCCTGTGAGTTTTATCATTACTACTATTATAAGTCAGTCTTTACATTTTTATTTCTTATTCCAGATTGAGTCACATTAAAATCGTTTATATTTACTGGTGTCTCAAAAGATGCACTGTTACTGACAGTTTATGAGTACAATGAGATATTATTAACTATCATTAACCCCATTTAATAGATGTAAAGATAGGCTTAGAGGGAACTTGCTTAGAATTAGTCTATTGAAATTCTGATATGATTCCTGAACTAAATCCAGTGTAGAAAAGAGTCTATATTTGTGTGTCTCTCCCCTGCGGGAGTCAGTTTTCACTCTTTACCATGAGAGTTCTGGGGATCACACTTAAATAAATAATAGATTTATGTAAAAGAAATTTACATAAGTGTACTCCTAAAAGGCCCAACATAGCTGTAATGGGGTGAATTGGGTGGGGGTAGGGTTGGGCAACGCACACATGTGAGTGAAGTGCCCTCTGGTGTCTCTTCCTGTGAGAGTAGGAGGTAGCATCATTACTAACCAGCAGTCTGTGGACATGGCACATGAACACTTCATGGCTAGTTTCTTTCATACTTGGATCTTGACATTGTCTTTAGAATTAAGTTACCCACACACTTTAAATTAAAAAGAAAAGACAATACTTAGCTGGGTGCAGTGGTGTGTATCTGTTACCCTAGCATTCAGAAGGCAGATAGATTCAGATCTCTGTGAGCTGGAGGCCAGCCTGGTTTACAAAGTGAGACCTGGTCCTCAAAGAAACAACACAAATTACAACTTTAAAAATCATTTCTGCATTGCATTATTTCCTTGGTACTTTACAAAATCCAGAACAACTCAGTTAAGGAAGGATTCTCATACGTGACTTATAAGACTTAAAGGCTGAAAATCTCCTTCTCATGTGTGAAGGATTTATTTTTCCTTTACTTTTTAATTGTACTGTTTCAATGTATGCATTGTACAGCATAGCTTTTGGCTGTATATGAATTTTCCAAGGAATAGACTTGTTATATTTATTATTAAATTTTGGTCCTGATAGGAACTAAGCTCTAGAAACTACTATACTTTTTATAAGACGTTTAGAGTAAATATTCATGTTGGTGCTGAATGTCATGGAGGAATAATAACTCAGAATGGATTTAATTTCACGACAGAAGCATCTGTTTCAGTTGAAAGAAGCATATGAGTTCCGGAACTGGAAACCACTTGTCACACAGTGCCCCTCGGTTATCAGCAGGGGTTCTGAGAACTGTTTCATTGTTTTTCTTGATGTCTATTAAAGTTCCTTTTCTTTTCAGTGCATAAAATAACATTTAACAAGTAACTTTAATTAATGTACATGTGAAAGTTGTGTTGAAACTTTTCAGAATGCGTGTAAACTTTTTATCATAGAGACAGCAGCAAACTGCACGTCCTTCTGACTTCCATTCCTTATGAGAGTATCTGGCATTAATGCATGCACATACATTATATATTCACATATATTATGTATGTAAACCAGTACAGGATTTATGTAATCTTAGTGATTATATTATCAATCTTCCCTGTAAAAATAGGGAAAACTGATACCATTGAAAGCACATTTAGAACACTCTGAATGAGAATTTTGTATTTTATCTACTCAAAACTAATAGCTATTTCATTGTTTACCATTATTGATGCTACGGATCAATTTCTTTTCAGAAGAAATGAATTTAGAAAATGCCTGATGATAATGCCGAAATGTCTAGGGGCTATTATTTAGACAGAATGAGAAAAGTATTGATTGGAATGAGGATAAAATCATATCTGATAACAAAGAGAGCTATAGTCTATAGTTTTTGTTCCAGAATTCAGAGAGTAAATTAAAGAGTGAAGGTTTAAATTTAATGCTGAACAAATTATAACTAATAAAGTGCTCTTATAGGAAAGGAGGAATGTGATGTCCTGCCAGTATATTATTTATAGGAAAGAAGTGAGATAAGCTAGAGGAACAGAGATTGCTAATGTTGTTGGATATTGCAATAAGCAATTCAGGGAAAGATTGGGAACTTTATATTTCAAGTCAAAAATGTTCCTTTCAGTATAATTAGAAACACTTTGTACCTTTCTGTTTCGTGTTAAACTTCTCATGCTGCATCACTAATGGTTCTATTTGTTCTTTTATTCATTGTGGTGAATATAATGGTTTTATTTTGTCATAAAACACATTCTGTAATAAGTTAAAGGGTTATTTCTACTGACTGTTATCCTTCTATTCTCTTATCTCACATAAAATTGACTAGTTCGTGAACATTTATCCAAAAGGAAACTGAACTACCTTGTGTACACTGCAGAGTTCTTGAGCTAGAGCAGGTCAGCCTTCCATTACAGAATTGACAGTTTTCTCTTCAGTCTCTGATCTCATAGGGACTAATCAGATAAAACAAGAAATAATTCCATACAGACATTTTTATTTATTTGATGTATATTTAGCTAATTTTTTTAACTCAGTTGGTACAACATGTCAGAATTAATGGTTCATATCCATGAACCATTATTTAAACACACAGAAACACACACAAATCACATTCATTGAGACAGTCTCCATAGCTTATGTAAGCCAACTCTCCTCTCCTGTGTTTGAGGAATTGTTAGTAATACAGACGTTAACACCCATCTGCCGACCTTTCGATCATTTCTTTAGAAAACTTTTTTTGTTTTCACTCTAAGATGCTGTATGTTTTTCAAACAGTAAAATGACATGCAATAATAATTAATAAAAAAGAGACCAGGGATTTAAAGGAAAATAGGGAAAGTTACAAGGAAGGGTTTGAAAGGAGGGAAGATAAGGGGAACATGCTCTGATTATTATCTTCAACATATAAAAAAAGTAAAAGAATGGCGATATGCCAAAGCAATTTTAAAATTTTTCTTTCTTTTTTTTCTTTCTCTTTATCTCTCTCTCTCTCTCTCTCTCTCTCTCTCTCTCTCTCTCTCTCTCTCTCTCTCTTTCTCTTTTTTCTTCACTCCAGATTTGATTCTTGTCCTTGTCCACCCTCTGACTGTTCCCCATCCTACACCTACTCCCCACACCCTGTCTCCAAGAGGATGTCCCCACACTAACAAGCCCAAAAGACTTCTAAACTCCCAGGGGCCTCCAGTCTCTTGAGTGTTAGGAGCATCTTCTCTGACTAAACCCAGACCCGGGAGTCCTCTGCTGTATGTGTTGGGGACCTCATCTCAGCTAGTGTATGCTGCTTGGTTGGTGATCCAGTGTCTGAGAGATCTCAGGGGTCCAGAATAACTGAGACCGTTGGTCTTCCTATAGGATTGCCCTCCTCCTCAGCTTCCTACAGCTTTCCCCTAATTCAACCAGAGGGTTCATTAGCTCTGTTCACTGGTTGGACGCACATATCTGCATCTGATTGTTTAGTTGCTTATTGCATCTTTTAGATTGCGGTAATGATAGGTCTCTTTTTGTGAGTGTTCCATAGCCTCAGTAATGGTGTCATCACCTTGAGCTGGATTCCACTTTGGGCCTGTCAAGGGACCTTCTTTTCCTCAGGCTCTTCTCCATTTCCAATCCTGCAGTTCTTTCAGACAGGAAAATTATGGATCAGAATTTTGACTGTGGGAGAGCAACCCCATCCCTCACTTGATGCCCTGTTTTTCAGCTGGAGATGGGCTCTACAAGTTCCCTCTTCTCACTGTAGGGCATTTCATCTAGGGTTCCTCCCTTTGAGTCCTGAGAATCTCTCACCTTCCAGTTCTCTGGAGCATTATGGAGGGTCTTCCCAACCTTCTATCTCCCAAGGTCGCTTGTTTCCATTCTTTCTGCTGGCCCTCAGGGCTTCAGTCCTTTTCCCCAACGCACTACCAGGTTATGTTCCTCTCTCTCCCTCCCCTGTCCACTTTCCCTCCCTGTTGTGGTTGCTTTCTTCTCCCTCCCAATTGGGACTAAAGCAAACTCACTTTGGCCCTTCAGCTTGTTGACCTTTTTGAATACTGTTGACTGTATCTTGGGTATTCTGTACATTTTTTTGGGGGGGTGCTAATGTACACTTATTAGTGAGTACAAACCATGCATGTCCTTTTGGATCTGAGTTACCTCACTCAGGGTGATATTTTCTAGATACATCCATTTGTCTGCAAAACTCACAAGTATGTTGATTTGATATTACAAATAAGGCAGCTATGAACATAGTGGAACATGTGCCCCTGTGGCATTGTGGGGCATCTTTTGGGTATATTCCCAGAGTGGTATCCTCCAACTTGATTTCCAGAGTGGTTGTATCAGTTTGCAATCACACCAGCAAAGGAGTGTTCCTCTTTCTCCACATCCTCACTAACATGTGTTGTCACCTGAGGTTTTGATCTTAGCCATTCTGATTGGTATAAGGTGGAATCTCAGAGTCATTTTGATTTGCATTCCTCGCATAATACTATCATCCTTACCAAATTCGGAATCTTTTTTTCATTGGGGAATAGACCAAGTGAGAGACTGGTGAGACTTTGTGAATAGTGACTGTCCTAGTCAGGGTCTCTATTCCTGCACAAACACCATGACCAAGAAGCAAGTTGGAGAGGAAAGGGTTTATTCAGCTCACACTTCCACATTGCTGTTCATCACCAAAGGAAGTCAGGACTGGAACTGAAGCAGATCAGGAAGCAGGAGCTGATGCAGAGGCCAAGGAAGGATGTTTCTTACTGGCTTGCTTCCTCTGGCTTGCTCAGCTTGCTTTCTTATAGAATCCAAGAGTACCAGCCCAGGGATGGTACCACCCACAATGGGCTGGGTCCTTCCCCTTTGATCCTAATTGAGAAAATGCCTTACAGCTGGATCTCATGAAGGCATTTCCACAACTGAGGCTCCTTTTTCTGTGATAACTCCAGCTTGTGTCAAGTTGACACACAAAACTAGCCAGTACAGTAACAAATGAAGAAATTAAGTAGCTGAAAGTGAGCAAAAGAAAGTACTAAAATTAAGTATGAAAACATCTACTTGTGATTTATGCATAAGCTTGAGATGTCTTGTGAAAGTACACACTGAATGCTATGAATTTTGCAGTGAATAAACGTAATTAATTCTGGTAGCATCTAAATCAAATTGCTTGCTATAGCAACTGTGCACGGTTACTGGTATCATGACATAAATCTCCTCATTTTAAATAAGTATAGATCATTAAAACCAATCTTAACTATTAAGACAAAAGGGTATTTCTTATAATTCCTGATAACTTAGGACAATTTTGTGGTTAGCATTTGCTAAAAGTCTTTTTTTTTTTAATCTCCTCTACCCACCCTGTCACCTATCCTTCACTTTCATATTCTCTTTGCTTGCTAGCTGGCCCATGTGCTTCCAGGAAATCTATCTCTACCGTTTGCATAGTAAGTGCTTTAACTAGATGAGCATTTCGTCTATATTTAACTTATTTTTATTTTTATTTATTTCCTTTTCCTTTTCTTTTATTTGATATTTTCTTTATTTACATTTCATATGTTATCCTGTTTCCTAGTTTCCCACCCCCAGCAACACCCTATCCCAGCCTCCCACACCCTTGCTTCTATGAGGGTGTTCCCCCACCCATCCATCTACACCCTCCTGCCTCCCTACCCTGGCATTTCCCTTCACTGGGGTCCAGGATCAAGAGTCTTTCCTCCCAATGATGTCCAACAAGGCCATCCTCTGCTACATATGTGGCTGGAGCAATTGATCCCTCCGTGTGTACTGTTTGGTTAATGGTTTAGTCCCTGGGAGCTCTATGGGGTCTGGGTAGTTGATATTGTTGCTCTTCCTATCGGTTGCAAACCCCTTCGGCTCCTTCAGTCCTTTCTCTAACTCCTCCAGTGGGGAACCCATGTTCAGTCTGATGGTTGGCTATGAGCATCCGCCTCTGTATTTGTCAGGCTCTTGCTGGGCCTCCCAGGACACAGCTACATCAGGCTCCTGTCAGCAAGCCCTTCTTGGCATTTGCCATAGTGTCTGTGTTTGGTGTTTCTATATGGGATAGATCCTCAGGTGGGACAGACTCTGAATGGCCTTTCCTTCAGTCTCTGCTCCACACTTTGTCTCCACATTTCCTCCCTTGAGTACTTTTGTTTCCCCTTCTAAGAAGAACTGAGGCATCCAAACTTTGGTCTTCCTTCTTCTTGAGTCTAATGTGGGCTGTGAATTGTGTCTTGGGTATTCTGAGCTTTTGGGCTAATATCCTCTTATCAGTGAGTGCATACCATGTATGTTCTTTTCTGACTGGGTTACCTCATTCAGGATGATATTTTCTAGTTCCATCCATTTGCCTAAGAATTGCATGAAGTCATTGTTTTCAATAGCCGAGTAGTACTCCATTGTGTAAATATACCACATTTTTTGCATCCATTCCTCTGTTGAAGGGCATCTGGGTTCTTTCTAGCTTCTGGCAATTGTAAATAAGGCTGCTATGAACATTGTGGAGCATGTATCCTGTCTTTGTTATATGTTAGAGCATCTTTTGAGTATATGCCCAGGAGTGGTATAGCTGGGTATACAGGTGGCACTATGTCCATTTTTCTGAGGAATCTCCAGACTGATTTCCAGAGTGTTTGTACCAGCTTGCAATCCCACCAACAATGGAAGCATGTTCATCTTTTTCCACATCCTCACCAGCATCTGTTGACATCTGAGTTTTTGGTCTTAGCCATTCTGACTGGTGTGAGGCAGAATCTCAGAGTTATTTTGATTTTCACTTGCCTGATGACTAAGGATGTTGAACATTTCTTTAGATGCCTCTCAGCCATTGATATTCTTCAGGTGAGAATTCTTTGTTTAGCTCTTTACCCCATTTTTAATAGGTTTATTTGGTTCTCTGGAGTCTAACTTCTCGAGTTCTTGTATATATTGGATATTAGCCCTCTATCGGATATATAGGATTGGTAAAGATCTTTTCCCAATCTGGTGGTTGCAATTTTGTCCTTTGCCTTACAACAGCTTTGCAATTTTATGCATTTGTTGATTCTTGATCTTAGAGCATAAGAAATTGATGCTCTGTTCAGGAAATTTTCCTCTGTGCCCATGTGTTCAAGGTTCTTCTCCAGTTTCTTTTCTATTAGTTTTAGTGTATCTGTTTTTTTTTTAATTGGGGGGGTCCTTTATCCACTTGGACTTGAGCTTTGTATAAGGAGATAAGAATATATCAATTTGACCCATATAGAAGGGAAGTTGGAGGGGTTAGGGGGATGTTGACCTGGAAACTGGGAAAGGGAATAACAATTGAAATACAAATAAGAAATACCCAATTTAATAAAGATGGAGAAAAAAAAGAATATATCAATTTGCCTTATTCTATGTGCTGAACTCCAGTTGAACCAGCCCAATTTGTTGAAAATGCAGTCTTTTATCCATTGGATGGTTTTAGCTCCTTTGTCAAAGATCAAGTGACCATAGGTGGTAGGTTCATTTTGGGTTTTAATACATCAGTGTCCCGTTTTCCATCACAGTGAAGAGTTAACTACTTGTACATTTATCCATTTAGTGAACTGCTTTTTTCTGCAATATTATCTTATCTTTTTCTGTCTATTTGTGTGCCTTATACAAAGTGTTTTGGTATTTTTCTTTCTGTAAGCCTTTTTAGTTTGTTCTATTTTGTATGACTATATCCTTGTCAAACTGGGGACTTTTCAATATGTTATTGTATATTGTTTTATCTACTACATGTATATTTACCATCTAATAAAACTATCAGTGGCTTCTAACACCAAATATTTATTTCTCCAGCATTTTATGTATGACTCTAACTACATCTCTTTAAGGTGTTTCAAACACTCACAAACACTTGTTTTTGGTCTATGTTTTACTCTGCATCACCATTTATTTGTCAAGTTAAAAGATACACTTATTATGATAAATAGATATGTACAGCCCTTCAGAAGCAACACATTTACCTTGTTTTTATTCTTGTTTTATTAAGGGACAAGAATCAAAATCCTTCTGCATTGAATTATAGTCAGTGATTAACAATAATTACAGTTGTAATTTAGTAGTACTATCTGAGTTTTTTCTTTCTCATTTTTGTGATTGTACTAGATATTTGAGTAATTTTAAAATATACACATTTTAAAAAGGTAACTGAAGTTTGAAATTGGATTTATAATGCTTACCAATTAGGTTGATTTACTCCGCAAATGTAGTGTTTTAAAATAGATTAATGTTGATATATGTGTGTACTTATTTTCATGACCATTTATCAGTTCAGTATAGAAAGAATTCATACCGCAACTATGACTTGTATTTTATTAAATACTCAACGGGTTAGTTACTGCTTGGAATATTTCTGATAGATTTTAACTCAACATCCTTGCATGTCTTTTCATGCACTGTATTCATGTATCTCAATTTCTGTTAGAAATTTGTGTAGGAGTAAAATTGATTCAAGTCCAATTTAATCAACCCAAAGCAGTTATATCCTTTTTACAAATTTAGAAAAAAAGATTATGAGTAACTAATTTCATGTCAGGGTTGTAGCTTTTGCTCAATCAATTACACTTAGATTGTGGGATTATGTAATGAATTGCCCATTTAACTGGGACTATAAAAGCTTATATCTCAACGAGTAGGCATGGAAAAGAAATTGAATTATTTTCCATGAAGCTGGCCACAAACTAGCTCAATTGCATTTTATTATCATGAATTCATTATTCTAGCTAATGATGCAATGATACAAATAGTCCTCCAACTGTACTGGGTTTATTCGAGAAGGATGCATTTATCACTTGTCACATATAGCTGATTCATTATTATTCTTAAATATCTGCAATGTATCCCTGTCCATCCAACTTTCCTTTCTCACCTCCACATAATTTCCTTAGTTCAGATTCTTACTTTAAGGTTATGGAAGTCTTTCATATCATATTTGCTCTATAGTCATCCCCAGATTCCTTTTTTATAATTTTACTCAAATGAGCTTTTAAATAGAATTCCCATATTTATACTTGAGCATAATTAAGACCACACAGTTGATAAGGAATAGTACATTGGAGTGTATATGTATAGCACTGGTATAGAACACTTTTTGTAGTATAATGCTTTCTTTCTCCTTGTTTAACTTTGCCCCATGATTTCTGCCAAACTACAGTGGATTTCCTGTTTCGCTGTCTGTCTCTTTCTACTTTGTCTCATGTGGTTATCCATACAATGAAAATCATTCATTAAAATATATAACATAAAATTTTATGTGGTTGTTCCATAGATCCATATTAATATCCCTAATGACTACCTTAAAACATATTATTCTTGATCAATATCTTCACAGCGCCTGAGAAGAAAGGCCTGTGTTGAATTAATGAAGCAGCGACACTTGGTACTAATGCGTGACTCGTTTCTTTTATCTAGCAGCTTGTCAGTGGATTGTAAAATTCTCTCAACTGCTCTTACTCTACACAACTTCTCTGTATTCACCTCTGTTAAAAACACACAGCCATTCATTTCTTTAACCTATTGTTATGGACACTTTAATATTTCCCAATTATAACTTAAACAGTTTTACATATGTACTTTTAATATCTGCCACCAATTCTGGTTTATCATGCACATTGCTCTTACATAAATGATCTAAATTCACTACATGGCACAAGTAAACTTTCTATGATTTGATATTTTCTCTATCAATTTCTCCTCCACCCACAATGAGATTTTATCTTTATACCTTGGTCTGTGTATTGAGCAACTCCTTTTCTGTGTATTTCCTCTGATTTAACAGCTATTTTTGTGATTGTATTCCTATTGAAATCATATTCCATTAATGAGATAACATTTTTTTTGGTCTATAAATCCATACAATCCTGTGTGACATGTATTCAATGACTCAGATGACATAGTCTTTATACAGCCCTCATGGGCTATATAGTTAATATTTAACAAATCAGTCACTGAATTTATTAATTCAGAAATACAAAATATAATATTAATTTTCACTTACAAATTTTTAAATGGCTCACTTCAGACTATTAAAATATCTAGGACAGGACAAAATCCAAATTATTCTTATTCTTGTGGCTTTTTGAAGCTTTAGGGAAGGTTGAGATATTTATTTTCTTCTTAAATTGTTATGTTACATAAGTTTCATTAAATGAGTAGAATTGTAAATAGACAAGCTAAAATTGTGTGAGCAATATATACAATCACAAATGTAAACACATTATATATCACATAAAGTAGCTGGAAAAACAAAGATTCCTCAGACATATTTTAAATGAATTTAATTACGTGATCCTAAAGCCAGGTGTTCTAGCAGCATTGCTTGTATTTTGCATTAGGAAAATGTATTATAAACAAACTGTTAAATATAGCTTCTTCCAAAGGACAAAAGATCCTTAAGAGCCATTTATTTGCACACTGCTTAGCAACAAAATCATAACATTAATAAAATTTAGAAACCGAGAATGAGAAAGATTATAACTATAAACTTTCCATGTCATGTTGTGAGATATAGACACAATTTCTCTATTATATGCAATAAAACTTAAAAAATACAGTTCAGGTAATCTATTAATATTTAGTTTTGTAGAAGAGCATATTTTAAACGGTGTAGAGACTTTACTGTATTTTCTACTTATTAGTTTCTCAAATACATTAGGATACATTGATTGGGTAAAATCTAGTGCAAAAGAATTATAATTTAAAGGTGCTTTGATATATTTAGGAATATTTTTTGAGCAGTCTTTGTGTTACTTACATTATGCTGATCTGACCACTAGAGACTCCACAAAAATTCTGTAAAACTGAAAAAGAGTAATATAGGTGAAAAATAAAATAATCTTGGATAAATAGAAGGTAGACATATTACTGAAAAGCTATATTTTTCATTTGCTACAATAATTAAATATATGCAACATATGTTCCAAAGAAGTGAGAAGTATATAAGAAATTAAAATCAATTACTAAATTGTGTCTTATTTTTATTATATGGTTCAGTTCAGGAAAAAGAGCTACAGGTTATATGTACATGCCATGATTACTTTGAAAAACATTGTTAATAGAACCATGGTGTTGTTTGTTGAAACTGTTGAGGTCAAATTAATGCACTACACATATAATAGTGACTATTTTAAAGCAAAAATATCTGTTATTTTCAGTCTAGGATTCCATATACACATCATTTTGTGGTGATGGCAAATGGGAAGGAGTTGGTCATTGTTTAAATGTAGTTAGCTTTCTGATTTTGTTCATTTGGATACTGTCTTTGTGCCCTCTGGTTAGTCTGGCTAAGGGTTTATCAATTTTACTGATTTTATTGATTCTTTGTATAGTTCTTTTTGTTTCTACTTGGTTGATTTCAGCCCTGAGTTTGATTATTTCCTGCCTTATACTCATCTTGGGTGTGTTTGCTTCATTTTGTTTTAGAGCTTTCAGTTGTGCTGTCAAGCTGCTAGGGTATGCTCTCTCCTGATTCCTTTTAGAGGCACTCAGAGCTATGAGAGCACTGCTTTTATTGTGTCCCATGAGTTTGGGTATGTTGTACCTTAATTTTCATTAAGTTCTAAAGGTCTTTAATTTCTTTCTTTATTTCTTTCTTGACCAACTTGTCATTGGGTAGAGCATTGTTCAGCTTCTATGTGTGTGGGCTTTCTGTTGTTTCTGTTGTTATTGAAACCTAGCCTTAGTACATGTGATGTGATAGGATGCAAGGGATTACTTCAATCTTCTTGTATCTGTTGAAGTCATTTTTGTGACCAATTATATGGCCAATTTTGGAGAAGGTACCATGAGGTGCTAAGAAGAAGGTTTATTCTTTTGTTTTAGGATGAAATGTTCTGTAGATATCTGTTAAGTCCATTAGAATTAGAAAGAGAAATGTGCAGATTCATTTGGAAAAGCAAAAAATCCAGGATAGCGAAAACTATTCTCAGGGAATGCCAGGGAATCACCATTCCTGATCTCAGGCTGTATTACAGAGCAACAGTGATTAAAAACTATATGGTGTTGGTACAGAGACAAGCAGGTAGATCAATGGAATAGAATTGAAGACCCAGAAATGAACCCACACACCTATGGTCACTTGATCTTTGACAAAAGTGCTAAAACCATCCAGTGGAAAAAGATAGCATTTTTAACAAATGGTGCTGGTTCAACTAGCCGTAAACATGTAGAAGGCCATCTAAAGATTGTCCCATCTGGGGATCCATCCCATATAGAGACACCAAACCCAGACACTATTGTGGATGCCAAGAAGAACATGCCTAATATAGCTGTCTCCTAAGAGACTCTGTCAGAGCCTGAAAAATATAGAGGTGGATGCTTACAGCCAACTATTGAAGTCAGCATGAAGTCCCCAATGGACTAGAAAAAGCACTGAAGGAGGTAAAGGGGTTTGCAAGTCCATAGGAAGAACAATATCAACCCACCAGACACCCCAGAGCATACATGAACAATCGATGGCTATAGACTCCTATGTAGCAGAGGATGGACTTGTCAGGCATTAATGGTAGGACAGGCCCTTGGTCCTGTGAAGGCTTGATACCCCACTGTAGGTGAATGCCAGTTTGTGGAGGAGAGGGAATCAGTGGGTGGGTGGGTGGGCGAGCACTATCATAAAAGTGGGGAGGAGAGATAAGGATTTGTGGAGGGAAAATTGGGAAAGGTGATAACCTTTGAAATGTAAACAAAAAAATATCCAGTAAAAAATGCAGCTAGCTTTCCATGACAGATGGCTTCTGATGGGGATGCTGGTGGAGATGAACTTAATTTTTGTAGAGAGCGGTGTGGTGAAACAAAGATGGCGCCGACATCCAGCCTTGTCTGGATGTCGACAACTTACTGCGCATGTGCAGGCTTGTCCCCTTGCTAGGGCGGCCATACGATAATGAGATGTAGGGTGCCCTCCAGTGGTGAACAACGGTACTGCACATGTGCGGTTTTTGCACCAGGTGTCAGTTGACCGTTAATATGCTAATGAGGGGCGGTACCATGCTAATGGGGTGATTCATTCTCCGCCAATCCCTAGAGGACAAGTAGTGGGGTGATAGTGGGGTGATCCATGCCCCACTAATCCCTGAGAGATAATTAGCATACTGTTGTGTATATAAGTCGAGTGACTTTGCCGCTCGGAGTCCCTGTTCAAGAGAGCTGTAACACTAAGAAGAGCTGTAACACAGTAAAGGCTTGTTCGCAGAAGAATCCTGTTGCCTCGAGTCGTTCTTGCTGGCGGGACATTGGGCGCTCGACAAATTTTCTTTAAGGGTTGACTACTATGAGTTTAATCATGCTCCAGTGAGTTTATGGGCAAGACAAATTGGATTTGTAGGTTTAGTTTATTTTTCTTCTTTAGGGGTATGGGGTCATAATAGTCAGATGATGGACCTGGGAAACCTGGGGAATGTGGTCAAGGTAATTTATGTTAAATTCCCTAATAATCAATAAAAATATTATGTTGGGATAAAAAGATTTGTTGTTTTTGTCTTTTCCTATAATTTTCTTTTCTCAAGTTAAGATCTAGGTTATATCATACTTGAGACAAAAAGTTTGATTGGAAAAGGGTTACTCATACATTTTTTTAGTCATAAGAGTCAGGGATTCCCATTTTACAAAGGCTCATAGACTGACTATGTGCATCTAGGTAGGAAGTCTGAGTCATAAATTATCAGGAGATCTGCAGGATGGACTCAAGCAGGTAAACAATCAATCACTGAATACACTATGTAATCTAGGTCCATTTAAATCCTAGTCATTGAGGCTCACATGATCTTCCCTGAATGATAACTTTGTGCTGCCATATTTGGATTCGGGAATGGTAATGCGTCCAACTAACTCTACATTATACATTGCTTCACCGGGTAGTAATACTTGTATCATTCTCTGATATTTATCTATAAATAAGAGTATAATATTTTATAATGTGCATGTAACTCTTTATAGGGCAAAACTTTATCATTGAGCTTAATATTTTAGGAACTCAATACTTGTAACTGGTGTCAGAAGTAAAGTAATTTCAGTATTGTTTTCTTTAACTCTGCAGTTGGCCTAATTCTCATTGGACATAGAGCATTTTATGAATCAAACTACAGAGCCCTATGAAAAGTTAAAATGCAAATAAGGAAAATGGAAAAGTACTGTTTAACCTTCCACAGTCATTGTTACTCAAGAGTTGTCCTAAATAATTACATAATAATGTAAGATGCTATTTTTGTCAACTTCTTCTATGAAAATAAAAAAGGAACAAAATTCTATTTTTTTTCTTTTTTGGTCAGGCTGAGATACAGTTCTATCTTTTTCCTATATTAAAATATGATCTTGTTTACATTTTTTTATTTTTTCCATATTTAAAAAATTGGATGTTCCTTATTTACATATCAAATGTTATTCCCTTTCCTGGTTTCTTGTCCATCAGCCCCCTTACTCCTCCCACTCCCCTTCTATAAGGGTGTCCCCCTCCCAATCAACCACCCCTTACCACCCTCCTCGACTGACAATCCCCGACACTGGGGGTCCAACCTTGATAAGACCAAGGGCTTCTCCTTCCATTGGTGCCCAGCCAAGCTATCCTTCACTACATATGCAGTAGGAGCCATGGGTTACTCCATGTATAGTCATTGGGTAGTGGTTTAGTCCCTAGAAGCTCTGGTTGGTTGGCATTGTTGTTCTTATGGGTTTGCAAGCCCTTTCAGCTCTTTCAGTCCTTTCTCTAATTCCTCCAATGGGAGTCCAGTTCTCAGTTGAGTGTTTTGCTGTGAGTATTTGCCTCTGTATTTGACATGTTCTGGCTGTGTCTCTCAGAAGAGATCTATATCCAGTTCCTGTCAGCATGAACTTCTTAGCTTCATCTGTCTTATCTAGTTTTGGTGGCTGTGTATATATGGGCCACATGTGGGGCAGGTTCTGAATGGTCATTCCTTTAATCTCTGCTCTAAACTTTGCCTCCCTATCCCTCCTATGGATATTTTTGTTTCCCCTTTAAAGAAGGTGTGAAGCATCTGCATTTTGTTCATCCTTCTTGAGTTTCATGTGCTCCATGCATTGCATCTTGGGTAATTTGAGCTTTTGGGCTAATATCCACTTATCAGTGAGTACATACCGCGTGTGTTGTTCTGTGATTGAGTTACTTCACTCAGGATGATATTTTCTAGCTCCATTCATTTGCCTATGAGTTCCATGAAATCATCTTTTTTGATAGTTGAGTAGTACTCCATTGTACCACATTTTCTGTATCCATTCCTCTGTTGCAGGGCATCTAGGTCCTTTCCAGCTTCTGACTATTATAAAGAAGGCTGCTATGAACATTGTGGAGCATGTGTCTTTGTTGTATGTTGGAGCATCATTTGGGTATATGCCCAAGAGAGGTATAGCTGAATCCTCAGGTAGTGCAATGTCCAATTTTCTGAGGAATCTCCAGACTGAATTCCAGAAAGTTGTACCAGTTTGCAATCCCACCAACAATGGAGGAGTGTTCCTCTTTCTCCACATCCTTGTCAGCATCTGTTGTCCCCTGAGTTTTTTATCCTAGCCATTCTGACTGGTGTGAGTAGAATCTCAGGGTTGTTTTTATTTGCATTTCCCTGATGACCAAGGCTGTTGAACATTTCTTTACATGTTTTATGGCCATTCAATATTCCTCAGCTGAGAATGTTTTGTTTAGCTCTGTACCCATTTTTTAATAGTGTTATTTTACTCTCTGGAGTCTAACTTCTTGATTTCTTTGTATATTTTAGATATTAGCCCCTATGGGATGTAAGATTGGTAAAGATCTTTTCTCATTTTGTCCTAATGACAGTGTCCTTTGCCTTACAGAAACTTTGCAGTTATTTGGGGTCCAGTTTGTTGATTCTTGATCTTAGAACATAAGCCATTGGTGTTTTGTTCAGGAAATTTTCCCCAGTGCCCATGTGTTCTAGACTCTTCCCCACTTTTTCTTCGATTATTTTGAATGTATCTGGTTTGATGTGGAAGTACTTTATCCACTTGGACTTAAGCTTTCTGCAGGGTGATAAACATGGAACCATTTGCATTCTTCTACATGTTGACCACCAGTTGAACCAGCAGCATTTGTTGAAAATGCTATCCTTTTTCCATTGGATTGGTTTGGCTATTTTGTCAAAGATCAAGTGATCATAGGTGTGTGGGTTCATTTCTGGTCTTCAATTCTTTTCCACTGATCTATCTGTGATCTCTGTACCAATAACATAACATTTTTACTACTATTGTTCTGAAATACCACTTGAGGTCAAGGATGGTCATTTCCCCAGAATTTCTTTTATTGTTGAGGATAGTTTTAGCTATCCTGTGCTTTTTCTTATTCCAAATGATTTGCATATTAGGAACAAAATTCTTAGTCATCACTATTATTGTTTATGTAAGTCATATTGAATAGGATATTAATCAATATGGTATAACATTGCTATATTTTTCACCTCTATATGCTCTTTTGTGTTCAACTCAGATTATACATGGGTTAAAATACTATCCAGTATGGTGAGATTTGATGCTTCTATATCAAAGATGGTATTGAACATTGTTACTTTCTGTAGTAGGTAGAAAGAAGAACTATTTAATTCACCCTCCAAAACCCATAATTAAGATTTCAGAGTAAAACAGTCTTTGGGCGGTTGTTTTATTTCTGGAGATTTATTTTTCAAACTTAGCATCTCACTAATAAACTCTGATGCTCACTGTACCTTAATGACACAGAACAGAATGATATTATTCTGGATAATATAGGTCTCTCTAGAATATATGATGATATAGAGCAGAGAAAGTGCTTTAAGTACGAAGCTAAACCATGTAATATGCCATTATTCCTGTCATAACAAGCCAAAGTGCTTCTCATTATTCTTCTAGCTCACAGATGATCAGTAACTGCAAAGCCATATTGCTTCACTCCATATGAGTTTAGAAAGTACAATGGCACCACTACTTGATTATAATTTCTAACAATGCAGAATCATTCTCTGTGTTCCATCTAGCTTTTGTATTAAGCAAAATGAGGGTTTTATTAAATTTCATTCTATCAATTTTTAGTGAAGTAATTGATCTCTGCAACAATCCAGGGAATTGCTAAGTTAACTATGCTTGTTAAAGGGGAGAATAGTTATAAAATTAATCACTGATGCTATCCACAGTCATATCCTTTACTATTTGCAACCAATGAAAAGAGGATAAAGTCATAAAGGCTGCATTTGGACTACACTCTGTACCTTCTATATGAGCTGTTTAAATCAAGACATCAGTATTTATCTGTCTGCCTGCCTGTCTGTCTATCTATCTTTCTATGGAGATAAGCACGAGTTCACAGACAGTTAATAGGTATGTCACTTTAGATAGTATTCTTGTTTCATTTCTGTCTCTGTGATAAATATCCTGACAAAGTGACTTCAGGGTGAAGCAGCTTAGTTTAGATCAAAATTCCAGGTTACTGTCAATCATTGTGGGAACTTACGGTGGCAGGAGCTTGGACAATTGGTCCTATCATGTTCATAGTCAATAGCAGTGAGATGTGAATAAATACATGTTCACTAGCTTGTACTTACTATTCTATAGTTCATACTGCCTGGCTTAAGAAATGGTCTCATTGACAGTGGGCTGTGTCTTCCCATAGCAACTAATTTCATTAAGAAATTCCACACAGATATGTCCACAGTCAAACCTCATACAGAATAGCTATCATTGAGACTTTTCTCTTGTTACTCCGTGTATTGTCAATATGAAATTAAATCTAGCCATCACGAATAGTTCCTGTTGTAAATAGCTGAGAATCCATCTGAAAATAAACAGTATAGCACACACCTGAAGCTATATCACAGATACTCCTAAAAATTAAATGACAATAGCCAAGTTTGATAAAGAAGGTATTTTATTGCCTTTTATTGCCTTTAACTAGATATCCTCCCTGTATCACTATACAAAGTATTTAAATTTTATTAATAATTCATTCAAATATTTCTTCAGTCAAGAATTTGCAATTGTTCTTAGCTTTAATAACTCAAAAACATCCCATTTCATTACTACATATAGATTGACACTTAAAAGATTAGCGTGTTTCGTCTTAGCATCTCAGTCACTCAGAACAGCCATTCACATAATATATGGCAAAGCCATCATAAATTAGTCACATCTCTACAGAGAGGTAAATGAAGACAAGAACAACTTTCGGATTATAAAATACAATTGTTAGGTTCAATATGTTTTAGACAGTAAAATGTCATTGTTTTCCACTACTATGTGAGGAGGAAAATTAATTCCACTCCGCATTCTTTCCCTGTTAAGGTTCTGTCTTTCTTCTTGAAGATTATAATGCTTCCAGAAAAAGAATTTTCTGAATGGTAAAGTACATCTTCTGTTTCTGGAGAAAATAGTTTTTTGTAGTAGTTCACTTCAACATGTTTCTCTTACTCTGTGAAGTTTTCCTCTTATATATGTTTCATTATTCCATCGATGATACCATCAGTTATTTAAATTAGTATGTTAGGTTTTTAACTCTACTTCTAGATGCCTATGTCAATTATTAAACCCTGTATTTCCAGAGACAAATGTGCAGGTTAGAAATTTGATTCATTTTAAACTCACACTAAGGAAGTATAACATAGCTAAAATATAAAAATGTAGAGAGTTATATTTTCTACACTTGAGAATGTAGAACTTTCCTAATTATTTTACAGAGTTAGTGTTTTTAATAGTAAATCTAGACTCTCCAATTTGTACCTCATCAAATGAGAAAAAACAGCAAGTGACTTGATTGTTGATATGGCACAGCATATTTAAAACTTAAATAGATTCCAAAATAATATTTGGGGAAAATATTAGAGAGTCATGAAATTTACTTGATTATACAAGACACTTTATGTTTAAAATGAACAACAATCAAGGTCTTAACAGAAGTACACAATAAAGTTTGTATAATGTGATATAAGTTGACACAAGGTGGCTGATCATTGGCATTTTATCCATTAAAAATAAGTTCTGGCTGTTTTACATATGACTAGGACAGAAACATGCCAGGTCATTTGGGAAAGAGGTATCAGAGGATGGATTGGTAGAATTAATATAAAAATGAACATCCTATTTATAATGTGCAGATTTGATGCAATTCCAATCAAAATTCCTATGTTATTTTTCACAGAAATGAAAAAAAAACAAATAATCATACAGCTCATATAGAGGCACAAAAGATACTGGTTAGCCAAAGGAATCCTGAGCCAAAAAGAATATACTGGATTTATTACTATACCAGAGTTAAAAAGCTGTATTATAGAGCTACAGTAATAAAAGCATCATGGAACAAAACAGCACAAGAATAGACATGCTGACCAATGAAACAAAATAAAAAACCCAACCATGAGTACATATAGCTATGGACACCTGGTATTTGACAAAGCTGCTGAAATTATATACTGGAGGAGACAGAATCTTTAACCAACAGTTGTATTAAAATTAATTATTCCCATGTACAATAATAAAATTAGACTTGTAGCTAATATTTTTCATGAACATCAACTTCAGATCCATTCAAGGCCTCAATGTAAAACCAAAAACAGGGAAACTGCTACAAGATATAGGTATAAGGAAGGACTTACAATACTCCATTACTCAGGAATTAAGGCTAACAACTGACAAATGAAAGTTCATAAAACTAAAATGCTTTTGAACAGTTAAGAAAAAAAACTTGAAAAGAAGAAGCCCATAACGTGAGAGATTCTTTGTCTGGAATTTAGAGTCTTCACTGAAGGATAGTAAAGACATATCTGGATGAGATTGACAAGAAATTTGAACTACTAATGATATGTCAGTGGTATGGGGGTATAGGTGTCTTACTGCCAGAGGATGATAGGAACACTGTCAAGAACTAACACATTCTAAAAACCAGAGGAGGAATAGAAGCAACTGATGTCAGAATTCTTTTAGTTATTTAGCTCTAAAATTCACTGTGTAAATTCATAAGCCACTCCCCTGGCTAAAGTGGCATTTTGTTTGTCTTGATATTTTTCAGGTCTAGGGCATACAGTTACATTTTCTATGAGTTCATAGGTTCAACCACTCTGAAATGTTAAGGAAGCAGTTTCTCTGTAGACATTAATTCTCTTTGGTTTTTATAATCTTTTCTTTTTTCTCTTCTCCTCTTTGTTTTCTTTTCTTTCTCCTGTAATGATCCTAGAGCCTTAGGAGGAAAGGAAATGACTCAAATCACCCATTTGTGGCTGAGTGAGCTCTCTATAATCTTCTTTTCTGTAAACTGAGTAGTTGTGTATGGTTTGCTTAAAATAAGATGATCTGATTTGTGTAGAGAGGCATATTACTATAGGGGCACAAAATAAGTGCTTACAATGTGTTCAATATTGTGTTCACTTAGCAAAGTAACAATAGAAACTTTTCTCCAAGTCCCTATTTCCTGCCCAGATATGGTTTCTTAGGTTGCAGGCATTAGTTCTGTCTTATGGAGATGGCCTTAGATCCAATCCAAAGGTGTGTTGTTACTTTTCTAACATTCATGACACTATTACCTCAGTTGTCATATCTTGCTAGTCCATGCATTGTTGTATCTCACATGATTCTCAATTGAGTTAGACTGTTGAACACTTCACCAGTAGTATAGAGAGAGTGTTCCAGTGACTATGAGAGGGAGCCAGAAATGTGAAGCTATACTATTGTCAATTGATGACTACTGGGATAGGGAGATTCAGTTTTCTTAGGAATGAGACCTTTTAGAGGCTACGAAGTTCCAATAGATGACTGTATACCTGTGCACATATTGGTAGCACTAAGTAGAGTCAGTAGGCTTATAATTAAAAAAAATAATGTGTAAATGGGAAGGAATGATGATAGGGAGACTACAGGAGGAATAATAGTATAGGAAATGGGAATAGAGTTGATCAAAATATAGAGATTAAAATATAATTATCTTATTTCTCTCTATTCTTTCCTTCATGCAACCTTTTCCATGGCTCCCTTCTTACTCCATCTCAGATTGTTGCTTTGTTTTTCCTTTATTATTATTATTATTATTATTATTATTATTATTATTATTATTATTTGCATGCGTGTGTGTATGCATATGAATACACATATAGGTAGGTAAACTAAATATATAAATATAATCTTCCAAGACAATTTCTGGGCCAACCACGTTGGTATTAAATAAAAGAATAGCAGTAAAACAACTGACAGCAAAGAAATTCAAAGACTCATAAAGACATACTTTAAAAATCTGGACTCTACTAAATTTGAAAATCTAAAAGAAATAGAGAATGTAACAAAACACCAAGAAGTAATATCTTAAGAGTACAAATGTATAATAATAATAAATATTATTAATTATATAAGTGCTATATAACATTGATGAAAATTGGAATAGAAATAAATATTAAGAAAAAAAGAAGTTGAAATCATTATGCTATGTGAAAGAATCCATATACTAGGAAGACAAATATCACATGAACTCACTCACAGATTATAAAATGTTAGTCTCATAAAAGTTGACTAGAAATCTACTATTTACATTTCCACAGGCTTATGTGATACAGATGGCTGAGATGGTAAGTTTAACAAGTTGTTTTGTCTCATTTTATAATGGACTACATATAGAACATGATATCAAATTGCATATCTTTATCTCAGGACTCTAGAAGAGACTTTTCAGTATTTCATCATAAAGAAATGATTATTGATTGCCGATAAACAGGGTCACTCTGATTTAAAATAGGACACAATGTGAATATTGATTAGAACATCTTACATAACAGTGAAAATGTGTTTGATCTTTATGTTTTCATTTATTACTTAAAATTTCATATCAAAGAGGTATAAAAATTAGTTAAACAGATATGCAGAGTGAAGAGTGTTCCAAACAATAAAAACCAAAATGTGATATAGTCCTGTGAAGGCGATAATCTTGGTATATGTCTTAGACACTGGTCTATTGATGTGAAAAGACAACATGACTGGGGCCAACTTCTATGAGAGAAAGCACTTAATTGGGGGCTGGCTTAGTTTCTGACTTAGTCTATTATTATCACATGGGAAGCTTGGCAGCACATAGGCAGACATTGCCTTGGAGAAGTAATTGAGATTTATAAATTTTGTTTCGAGAGAGAGAGAGAGAGAGAGAGAGAGAGAGAGAGAGAGAGAGAGAGAGAGAGAGAGAGAGAGAGAGAGAGAGAGAGACTAATTCTGTGCTTGATGTGGGCTTTGAAACCTCTTAATCTTTTCACATTGTACTGCTCAGTGGTGATTATGTATTCAAATATATGATTCTACGGGCTCCATTTCTATTTTAACCATTATTGCATGTTCGAAAAACAAAAAGAAAGCTTACACACAAAGAAGGCAGAAGTACTTAAAGAAGTAAGTTGAAAGGATATTAGTTAGATAGTAGAGATTCTCTTAAGTCAAGAGAAGAAATTTGAATTTTCTATAAATACAATGGAATGTGACCAGAAGCAAATGGAATAAAAAATGTACCCCTCATTTTTCAAGAAAGACCTCACTACGCTGTTGTTTACAAACAGAGAATATGCCAAAATAACGTGAAGATTAAACTAGTAAAAGATTATGTGGTACAAATAAATTAGGAGATTTTTTATTACGGATTTGTTGGTTGGAAAATAGACAAATACATATGTTTCTGCTGGAAACATACATCACATACTATCAATTGAGATGTGAGTGATGAGAGAGGAGGGTGAATCAGAATGACCCCTTTCATGGCTTGAGAACCTAAGGGTGAACTTCTTGCATTTATTGACATGAAGGAACTTTTGAAACAAGTTTGTAAAAGAACGATACTATATGATGATGATTTAGACATGGTAAATTTGAGGTGTCTACCAGAAATATAACTGCATGCATTTTAAGTCAGTCATTGGATATTTTCCGAGCAACATCTTATTTAGCAGAAGATGACTATATATTATTTCAACAATCTGTCTTACTGAATTCTAAAACTCAGAAATATTTCTCGCAGTATTTGTTCTTTGAACCTATTTATTCTTGAAACATGAATGCCACTAGACCAAAACCAGAGTAAATGGAAGCCAGGTAAATGGGACAGCATTGCATCTATAAAGATGCTCATATATACATACATATGTTCTTTCTTTGCCTACAGACCACATGCCACAGTGAAGCAACAATCATCTATTTTTTTCTGCTCACTGTTATGTAAAACATGTAGAAAAAAATTATGACACATGTAGATTTTATATTTTAATGTAAAAATAGTGTATGAGACTATTTGTGGAAGAATTGTACAGTAACATGGCTGCTCTGATAAAAGACCACTTTCAAAGACTTGGTAGGTCTAAGTGGTTTGTCTGAAATTCAGACATGGCCTGGATTACTATATCATCTGGATGGAACACAGACAGAGCTTTGTACACACTTTTAATTTCAAACAATGACATCTAATGAAGGGCAGACTAAGTAATGAAGCAGAGAAAGATTTGACAGGATGAGTCTGAGATAGGATATTTCCAGCACATGAACAAGAAGCTATTTAAGAAAGATCTTGGGTAATTCGAGCTTTTGGGCTAATATCCACTTATCAGTGAGTGCATACCATGTGTGTTTTTCTGTGATTCGGTTACCTTTCTAAGAATGACACTGTTTAGTTCCTTCCATTTGCCTATGAATTTCATTAAGTCATTGTTTTTAATAACTGAGTAGTACTCCATTGTGTAAATGTACCATATTTTCTGTATCCATTCCTCTCTGGAAGGACATCTGGGTTCTTTCCAGCTTCTGGCTATTATAAATAAAGCTGCTATGAACATAGTGGAACATGTGTCTTTGTTGTATGTTGGAGCATCTGTTGGATGCTCAGGAGTGGTACAGCTGGGTCCTCAGGTAGTGCAATGTCCAATTTTCTGAGGAACCTCCAGACTGATTTCCAGAATGGTTGTACCAGTCTGCAATCCCACCAACAATGGAGGAGTGTTCCTCTTTCTCCACATCTTCTCCAGCATCTGTTGACACCTGAGTTTTTGATCTTAGCCCTTCTGGCTGGTATGAGGTAAAATCTAAGTCTTGTTTTGAGTTGCATTCCCTGATGACTTAGGATGTTGAACATTTTTAGGTGCTTCTCAGCCATTCAATATTCCTCATCTGAGAATTCTTTGTTTAGCTCTGTTCCCAATTTTTAATAGGGTTATTTGATTCTCTGGAATCTAACTTCTTGAGTTCTTTGTATATATTGGGTGTTAGCCCTCTATCAGATGTAGGATTTGTAAAGATCTTTTCCTAATCTGTTGGTTGCTGTTTTGTCTGGAATGTCATGGCATGAAGGGGACGTGGTTAGGGAGGGGGAACACCCTCATAGAAGAAGGGGAGGGATGGGAAACTGGGAAAGGAAATGACATTTGAAATATAAATAAAAAATATCCAATAAAAATAAATAAAAAGCCTTTTCATCTTTCCTTAAAAAAAAAAAAGAAAAGGCTCAGAGAGAGTTAATCAGTTCTGTTGAGTGGAGTTGAGTTTATGTGTGAGTTAATACAGTCAGAGCAGTCGAAGCCAGAGAATATGAAGGAGGCGGATTACAACAAATTGCTAGAGTTTGAGGTCAAGTGAATAATTCAATTTTCTGTTTCTTTTTGTTTAGTTTCTTGCACATACTTAAAGTTAAATGTATAATCTGACAAATAGACAAACTATGTCCCTCTATTCGTTCTATACCTCTATCTACCTATTCTTCTGGTGCCTACCTAGGTCTCCATGTCTATCAATCAATCCAAGTATTCAGTATTATATGTTTGAAATTACAAAACAGTACTTAAGGGCTGGCAATATTTTTCCAGGGGTAAAAGTCACTTGTCACGATGCCTGATGATCTGGGTTCATTTTCCAAACATATGTGGTCTTTGTAGCAAACAGCACTTCTCCATTGTTTCTGCTTCAACCCCCTACTTGAACTCCTACCCTCACTTTTCTGTGTGGGGAACCACCATTCAGAAGTCTGAGACACATAAGTCCTTTTCCCAACTTGCTTCAGTTCAGAGTGTTTTGTTGCAACAACATAAAGAAAACTGGAGCATGCACAGTGGAAGGAGAGAACTGACTCCAAGTTTTCTTTTGATCTCCACACATTTGGTATGGCATATTCAGGTCCCTTCCCCACACATGTAAAATGCAAAAGAAAAGAAAGAGATAGAAAATTTAAAAAATATAGTTGACTATTTGTAAACTTCACAATGATAATGGATGTTTTTATTTAGGGACATAAAAATTTTAAAGAAATCTTCTAATAACTTTCTGCATTAATTCCTGTTTTTCTATTTGAATGTAGTTTTATGATTTTTACATTACATCCCTCCTAAAATAAAACTGCAAATTATACAATCAGCTTTACTTGGAAATTTTTATGTATAAACTTGGCAATGCTCTGTTTCCACTTTGTTTGGTCAAATACCAGTCTAGACATTTCTGTGAAACTGTTTCGTAGATGTGATTAACATTTAAATCAGTATGATCTGAGTGACCAGATTATATCCATCGTGTAGGTGGGCTTTAGATATTCAGCTTCAGCTTAAGAGGAATAAGTGAGAGCTCATGAACGAAAAAGGAGCCTTCCTCTGTGCATGGACTAAGGGCTGCAATGCTAACTGTTGGGATTTCTTGCCTGTAAAACATCTCTGAAGATTTGGGTTTGCCAATCTGCAGTTATGTGAGTCAGTTTATTAAAATCTCCTTTGTTTAAAACTTAATATAGAAATATGAATAAAGCCATAACTTATATGTATATAATCAAATATATGTATATACTTTAAATATATATATTAATATTTCAAATATATTCTGTATAAATGTAGTTTTACTTTTTTACATTGCATTGCATATTACATTCCTTCACACATATATATGTGTGTGTGCGTGTGAGTGTGTGTGTGTGTATATATATATATATATATATATACATATATATATGAGAAGTATGAGAAGTCTGTCTATAATAGGTTAGTTACTATACAGTATTTTTTCTCTATGAAGTCTGGCACTCATTTGTTAACTTGAATATCAAATGCACCCATGGATGTAAATCTTTCATTAGTACATTAAGAAACTTGAAATAAAAAAATTTCAAAACAAACACTATGGATGGTTTTATGAATTTATGAATATTAAATGTAAAAACTACTACAAAGCATAAGATATAAAAAGGATGAATAAAATTAAGCAATAACATATTACTTATTTTTATCCTAGACAATATTCATTAGGATAGTTTATTAAAACAAATAATGAATTTCTATTTATTAAAGTACAAATAAAAATTAACACATCTTATTTAAAGCTTATTTTCATGCTCACAATTTTTCTTATTCAATATATCAATGAATTATTAAAGATCAGTAGAGAATATTATTTTTCTAGAATATTTATTACCTGAACCTGAGACCCTTGAATTTTCTACCTATCTAACAGTAACTTTAATCATCTGTGGGCTGAAGCTAATGCATATAATATAATGTAAAAATCTTTTTGAAGCATCCAAATCATAATTCTTTGCTTTATTTTTTAAGCAATTGTGCTAAAAGTTGAAAAATAAAAAGTAACTTAAAATTAAATGTAATTGATCAATGAATTGTTATTATTCAGCATTATTGTATGCTCACAAGCAAGCACATGAACAAATAATTGAAGTATATTGTAAATAATATCACTTTTTAAGAAGGGCAATGCTGCAGGAGGATTACAATGAGTTTTTCCCTAGCTGGAGCTAAAGACTCTTGACCCATACAAGAAAAAAGACAAAATTTTGAAAATTGATGACATTTTTAATAGGATATTCAAAAATCTTTCATTATCACATAAATATATATGATATATATCATATATATCATATATATCATATATATATATATATATATAAAACAGTGGAAGGGTTTGTTAATTTTAACATGATTTTTTGTCTTAATCACCCAACTGAATTTAGAAAGACTGTGTATTTAGGCATCATCTTTTGTGTGTGTGTGTGTGTGTGTGTGTGTGTGTGTATATATAGACAGAGAGAGAGAGTGTCATGTGTTTCAAACACATATATGTGCTTTCCAATTTCTATCATGCTTTCATTAAAGAAAAATAGTTAAAAGAAACA
Organism: Rattus rattus; assembly: GCF_011064425.1. Lineage (NCBI taxonomy): Eukaryota > Metazoa > Chordata > Mammalia > Rodentia > Muridae > Rattus > Rattus rattus. The sequence goes on from NC_046163.1 coordinate 24,524,036, forward strand.
CAACTATATTTATTTAACTAAATGTAGCATACACATATTTTTGCTTTATTTACATGGTTTAACTTGAGTTACTACTTTGAAAAGAAGCACAATTTATCTAAATTTCCTTATTATCATGGGGCATATGCATGTGTAATTTTGTGTTCACAGAAATCAAAGGACAACCTTCTCCAGGCTATTTTCTACATCTATCATTGTGTGGGTTAACTGGATTGTCAAGTTTATATTTCAAGTGCTTTAGCATACTAAATTATCTCGCTGGCCCAATATAGCCATTTTAATTTTGTAAGAAGTTGTATTCTTTTGTGTCAAATTGGAGGAGCAGAGACCAATTGATGAAGAATCACATTAGCAGTCTACTGCTATGTAGGATGGTTCAGGGCTTAAAAATTTTTCATGCATTCGTTTTTGGTGACTTTGCTGTATATAATCCATGGTGCATCATATGTATGGACTGGAGGCTAAATGATCTTTGAGGATTATTTGCTTACATGTCTGACATCTGGTTTTGGCTTTCTTGGAAGAGTCTTACTAGAATTGTGTAGGAATGGTCTTTATTTATTTACTTCTTCACATTTGTACACTAAGAAGTAGTAGCACAAAAATAAAATAAAGTCCATATCCTTTAAGTGACATTACATTAAGAGTCACAAAACACAAAGTTTTTCAAGGTTGTTTCATCATAACAATGTTAAAAGTTGAGCTGCTCTAACTGAGAAGAGGGTTGTGTGGATACCACTACCTTTAAGGGGATTATCGCCTTCAGTCATAAGCAGAATGTGGGGCATGAAAATATTATAGAGGGATTGTAATTGTCTTCAGTTCTTCTTAGGATCACCGCGATTAATGATGTAGAAAAATTTTAATCCAACAACATGATTGCTCTGGCAAGGGATAATATCCATAGATCTCAGTCTGTGTGAACTGGCCGAAGGCAGACATGCCACAACCTTTAATCCCTCTGGCCAGAATACAAACGTACATTCTTGGTATACAACTTTAAGTTAAAACTATATTGTAGAAGGAAACAACTATGTTTAAAAGTGACTTCTAATTGGGGAGCAGAGAAATTTATGAATCAGAGAAGGGTTTAACAGAATGAGTCAAAGTTGGATATGTCAGACTTTCAGAAAAATGACACAGGAATGAGAAGCTGTTTGAAGGCCGTGCTGGGAGAGAGTCAAGTCAGTCAGCTGGGACTCAGTGCAGTGACTACAGTGCAATGGAGCTGTGTGAGTTTGGAAGTTCATGCAGTTCAGTTCAGGTCATCAGAGGTAGTTGAAACCAAAGAATAAGGAGGGGACAGGAGATTAGAACAAACTTCCAGAGTTAGTTTGAAGCCAAGCAGAACAATTCAGTGCGAAGCTGAGAGAAGCCAGATTGAATCAGTCACCATGGAGACAAGTTGAACCAGAACAGATGAGTTGAGCCAGCCATCCAGAGTTCAGGAAGAACTGAAAAGGGTGAGCTTATTCAGCAGTAAGTCCAAAGGCTGACCCATTCCAGAACCAGGTTAGCAGATGGAGGCTGAAATCTAAAACCTCCAGGACCCGTGCTTGCAGAAAATTAAGTTGCAGTAGGGCTAGAAGCTACAGCTTGGGCGAGGCTCTCATATCATCCCTTCTTCTGAGGAAATGAAAGATATTTGCATTTACAAATATTTTATTTAAATGTAAACTTTGTGTTTCTCTTTGTACAATACATAAAAAGTGTCTCAGCAGTTCATCAGTTCAGTGACAACCTCATCATCTAAGTTGACCAGATTTGAATGAGCCTCATCATCTGTGTTTCTTTTAGTATGGTTCTTTAAATTTTTGCCTTCATTAGAAGTCTATGAATTAAAAAGCCTAAGTTATTCCTCTACACCCTGCACATAGTTATTGGACAACCAATGTAGATGTTCTTATGTATAAAAGGAAAAAACTAGAAGTCACATAGGAGAGACACATTCCTAGAAATTCTGAATCAAGCATGATCTATGTTGCAAGTTTAGAATTATCCCTTCATATCAGTTGAGTCAAAATTCTAAGCTCTTGATTTATGTTCTTATTCATATTTCCTTTCAAATATTCCCTAATTTGTAACCAAGTATTTTTAGAAATGGGTTATTGTTCTTATATATAGTAAGCTATCCAGAGATGTAGTCTCAGGATAATAATATTTCATTTTAATTTTAATCTTATTTTAATCCTCATTTTAAAAAAATATTAGATATATTTCTTTACTTAACATTTCAAACATTATTCCCCTTCCCGGTTTCCTGTCCATAAGTCCCCATCCCTTCTCCTCCCCCATACGGATATTCCCCCTATACATCCCCCTTATTGCCCCCCCCATATTCCCCTGCACTGGGGGCCAACCTTGGCAGAACCAAGGACTTTCCCTTCCACTGGTGCACCAACAAGGCTATTCTCTGCTACATATGCATTTGGAGCCCTGAGTCAGTCCATGTATAGTCTTTTGGTAGCAGTTTAGTCCCTGGAAGTTCTGGTTGGTTGTTTTTATGGGGTTGTAAGCTCCTTCAACTCTTTCAATCCTTCCTCTAATTCCCCCCCCAATGGGGTCCTGTTCTCAGTTCAGTGGTTTCTGCTAGCATTGACCTCTGTATTGGATGTGCTCTGGATGTGTCTCTCAGGAGAGATCTATATCCGGTCCCTTTCAGCATGCACTTTTTAGCTTCATCAATCTTATCTAGTTTTGGTGGCTGTATATATATGGGCCACATGTGGGGAAGACTCTGAATGGCCTTGCCTTGAGTCGCTCCTCTAAACTTTGCTTCAATATCCTCTCCTATGAATATTTTTCCCCTTTTAAGAAGGAGTGGGAGCATCCGCATTTGGTCATCCTTCTTCTTGAGCTTCCTGTGGTCTGTGGATTGCATCTTGGGTAATTCGAGCTTTTTGGCTAATATCCATTTATCAATGAGTGCATACCAAGTGTGTTTTCTGTGATTGAGTATCCTCACTCAGGATGATATTTTCTAGTTCATTCCATTTGCCTATGAATTTCATGAAGTCATTGTTTTTGATAGCTGAGTAGTACTCCATTGTGTAGATGTACCGCATTTTCTGTATTTGTTCCTCTGTTGAAGGGCATCTGGGTTCTTTCCAGCTTCTGGCTATTATAAATAAGACTGCTATGAACATAGTGGAGCATGTGTCCTTGTTGTATGTTGGGCCATCTTCTGGGTATATGCCCAGGAGAGGTATAGCTGGGTCCTCAGTTAGTGCTGTTACTGGGCCTCCTTTTCTTCAGGCTCTTCTTTATTTCTATCCCTGGTGTTCTTTCCCACATGAACAATTCTGTGTCTGAGTTTTTGACTGTGGGATGGCAAACCCAACCCTCCACTTAATGCTGTCTTTCTACTGGAGGTAGATTCTACAAGTTCCTGCTGCCTACTGTAGTGTATTCATCTCCCTTTTAGTCCTGAGAGTTTCTCACCTCCTAGGTCTCTGGTACATTCTAGAGGGTCCCTCACCTCCTCCCTCACAAAATTGCCTGTTTTGACCCTTTCTGCTAGCCCTCAGGGGACTTCAGTCCTATTCCCTAGCTTCATGTTACCCTCCTCCCCTCCCTATCACCTTTCCCACCTGGGTCCTTCCCTCCCAACCCCTCCCATGTGATTACTTTTCCTCCCTCCTCAGTAGGATTGGGGTATCCTTACTTGGCTCTTCAGCTTGTTAGCCTTCATGAGTTCTGTGGATTGTATCCTGGGAATTCTGCTCTTTTTTAGCTAATATCCACTTATTAGTGAGTACATCCCATGCATATCCTTTTGGGTCTGAATTACCTCACTAAGGATGATATTTTCTACTTCCATCCATTTGCCTTCAAAACCCATGATATCCTTTTTCTTAATAGTTGAGTAATATTCCATTATGTAAATGAATCACATTTTCCATTCTTCTGTTGTGGGACCATTGGGTTGTTTCCAACTTCTGGTTATCACAAATAAGGCTGCTAGGAACATAGTGTAACACATACTCCTGTGGCTTGGTGGGACATCTTTTGGGTATATTCTCAAGAGTAGTATAGCTGGGTCTTCAGGTAGATCTATGTCCAATTTTATAAGAAATCTCCAAATTTTTACCAGAGAGGTTCTACCAGTTTGCAATCCCAGCAGCAATGGAGGAGTGTTCCTCTTTCTCCACATCCTTGTCAACATGTGCTGTCACCTGAGATTTTGATCTGCATCAGCATTTTACTAGGTTCATCCCTTCAAATGAAAGTCACACTCAGAAATGTTTTGCAGAATATTGTAATATAAACGTCCTGCTCCTCTCCTCCTCTTTATCTCAAGGAATCCCCTGAAGGGCCATTGTTTTATGAAGGTGGCCTATAAGAAATATCCTTTAGAATTTTAGAAACTCTTTGTGGGTACATTACAGAACCAATGACCTTACCAAACTGTTTTAAAGTATTACTTCTTTCTCTAGTTTTATTTTTAATTTAAAACCATTTGCTGTATAAAAAGGCTAAAAGTTAGGAAAAAATCTTATTTGTTTAACCTACTAATTTTTATTGCATTTCATTTTACACATATTTCAAAGCAAGAATTTAGTTGGCAATATTCCTGGAAATTCAGTTACAATATAACAATTTGTATCTCTTATCTCTTGCTATTTAAGAAAAACAGCCAAACTTAGTGCCCTAAAAATGTTTTTCTCATTAATTTTAGTTTCAAAGAGCATAATGTGATGACCATTTGTATATATTTTCCATGTTATCTAAACTGGTGTTATTCAATAAGAGGCTTTAAGAACCACTGTAAGTTGCCTTATTTACAGTGTGGAAGGAATTTTGTTCTTGCATTCTCTAAAGTAAGCATTTGGTTGAAGGGCACAGACATTTTAAAGGGAAGTTTAATGCAGTCATTGCAAAGAGAGATTGAAAAGAGCTGTAGCAAAGTTATATGGAACTAGTATGAATGTTTCTGGGGTTTGCCTTTGAGCTTCACATCATTGTAGGAAGATTCTCCAGGAGTGTTGAGCTGGTTACACTTCACCTTTGTTTTTTTGTTTCAGATCTCAAGAGTAACTATACAATTTACATGGAATGGAACAATCTTGAATTAGAACAGGCAAGTGGCAGCCATTTCAATAATTCTTGGGAACAGAATGCTCCTCAGGGCTTTAGCATAGGATATTATCTGATCCCTGGGGTATAAAACTCAGTTTGTGTCACTTTCCAAGATCCCTCAGCTGCAATGTAAGCTATCCTGTGTGCACCACAGATAAAACTCATTTCCCCTGGCTATTTTCTTGAGCCTTGAGGGACTAGACTGTAATACATGTAAGTCTTTTCATAAAATCCCTTATTTCCCATCAGTAATTTATAAGCCTACTTATGTAATTCTTGAGTGTGTAGGTTTCTCAGGACACTCATATAAGTTGCTAAGCAAAACATAGAAAATTTTCTTTACAGACAACATGATGAGTGCATTTCAGGAATAAAGGTTCCAAGAAAACAAAGAGAAAATACAAGAAAATTAGATAAACTACCATAGAAATGATAACCCCTACTGAAATTAAAGCAGTAACACATTTTTTGGTCTAAAAGAAACCTAGGGCTAGATGAATTTAGGTCAGAATTCCACTAGAGCTTCAAAGTATACCTAATGTCAAAGCAACTCAAATTAGATTACTAAGTAGAAACCAAATACACATTTCTAAATTTCTTTTATGAAACTACTAATACCCTGGTATGAAATTACACAAACATCACACACACACACACACACACACACACACACACACACACACACACACACACACACACACACACAATCAAAGACAAGTCTGCAAGTATCCCAGAATATCAGACTCTCATTAACAGTGTCATGGGTGGGCTTCCTCTCATGACAGGGGTCTCTATCCAGACCAGTTATTGGTTGTCCATTCTGTCAATTTCTGCTATGTGTTTACTCCTGCACATCTTATAGGCAGGAAATATTGTAGGTAGGACAAATTATAGGTCAAATGCTTTGTAGTTGGTTTGCAATAGTTTCCCTGCCATTGGAAGTCTCGCTTGCTTACAGGAGATGGGTAGTTCAGGCTCTATATCCCTGATTGCTAGGAGTCTTCTCTGGAGTTTCTGGGAGGTTCCAATATCCTAGAATTCTAGCTTGTCCCAGAGATACCATCCCCTGCCAATTCCATGTTTTTCTCCAAGTCCTCTCTTCCTCTGTACTCCCCTTAACTGATCCCACCCATTTCCACTCTCCCGTCCCACCCTTACCGCTATCACACACAATGCTTATTCCATTTCCCCCTTTCAGGAAGATTATAGTATCCCACTTGAGCCCTTTTGTTACTAAGCACCATTGGGTTTGTGGATTGTACCATGGTTATCCTATACTTTATGGCTAATAACCACTATATGCAAATGCCTATCATGTTTGTCTTTCTGGGTTTGGGTAATGTCACTCAACATGACGATTTCCAGTTCCATACATTTGACTAAAAATTTCATGATGTCATTGTTTTTAATAGTTGAATAATACTCAATTACGTACATTTTCTTTATCTATTCTTTGATTGAGGGATATCTAGGCTGTTTACCAGTTTCTAGCTACTACAATTAAAGCTACAATAAACATAGTTAATCATGTTTCCTTGTAATATGATGAAACTTCATTTGGGTATATGTACTGGAGTGGTTTGGCTCAGTCTTGTAAAAGATCTATTCCCAATTTTCTAAGAAACTGCCAAATTTATTTTCAAAGTTGTTGTTTAAGTTTTTACTCCCACCAGCAATGGAGGAGTGTTCCCCTTGTTCTACAATCTCAGTAGCATGAAAAGTTACTCGTGGTTTTGATCTCACCCATTCTGACAGGTGCAGGATGGATTATAAACGTCGTTTTGATTTGCATTACCATGATAGCTAAAGATATTGAATATTTCTTTAAGTGATTCTTAGCAATTAAAGATTAATTGGTTAAAAAAATCGCTGTTCATATTTGTATCTCATTTTTAAATTGAGTTATTTTGTTTTTTGATGCCCAGTTTCTTGAGTTATTTATATATTTGGATATCAGTCCAATGTCATATATATGTTTCGTGAAGATTTCTTCCCATTCTGTAGGCTGCTGCTTTATCCTTTTGAGAGGCTTCACCCAGTATGTGATGGAAACAGGTACAGAGACCCATAGCCTAAAATCAGGCAGAGCTTGGAGAGAAAGTATTGTAGGAGACAAGAGGATCATGAACACTGCAAGAAAAACTACAGAGTCAACTAACTTCAGTCCTTAGGGGCTCACTGACACTGAACCATCAACCAGGATGCATACACGGGGCTAACCTAGGCCCTCTGCACATGTGTTATAGTTGTGTAGCTTGGTCTTCCTGTGGGATTCCTTACAGCAAGAAGCGAGAGTGTCTCTGTTTCTGTTGCTTGACTCTGAATAACTTTCACTCTTCTTGGCTTCCTTATATATCCTCAATAGGAGAAGATGCACCTAAATTTCCTACAATTTGATCTGCCAAGACTGGTTGATATCCAGGTCAGGCTTCTCCTTTTCTGAGAAGAAAGAGAAGAGGGATTGGGGTGAGGATGGAAGGGAGGGACCAGGAGAAGATGGAGGGAAAGCTGGAAGTAATATGGAGAGTAAACAAATTAGTTAATTAATAAAAATATTTTTAAAAATCATAGGTCAATGTGCATCATGAACATAGCTAAAATTCAAGAACATATTAAAAAGTTTGTCCACCATGATCAAGGAACATATATCCTTTTAAATATGAGACAAGATTAGAAATTACATTAAAAATTAGCTTAACCACTGACTTCTTAAATATGTTGATAAAAGCCATTAAAGATCACAAGTTATTGTATGCATCTAACAATTTTAAGACAATTACTGATTTTAAATTTGATATAAGTGAAACATTTGTTCATAAACCACAATGATGTTATTTTTAATCATACTATATTGTAACATATTAAACATTTATTTATTTTTTTATTTATTTTTTATTATTATTAACTTGAGTATTTCTTATATACATTTCTAGTGTTATTCCCTTTCCCGGTTTCCGGGCAAACATCCCCCTCCCCCCTCCCCTTCCTTATGGGTGTTCCCCTCCCAACCCTCCCCCCATTGCTGCCCTCTCCCCAACAGTCTAGTTCACTGGGGGTTCAGTCTTAGCAGGACCCAGGGCTTCCCCTTCCACTGGTGCTCTTACTAGGATATTCATTGCTACCTACGAGGTCAGAGTCCAGGGTCAGTCCATGTATAGTCTTTGGGTAGTGGCTTAGTCCCTGGAAGCTCTGGTTGCTTGGCATTGCTGTACATATGGGGTCTCGAGCTCCTTCAAGCTCTTCCAGTTCTTTATAATTTATTTGAAAATGTTATCTTTATTTTGTTTTCTTCAAAAAAGAACCATTAACATGTGAGTATTTTTGTCCTTTATTTTGTACTGAGGACTCACTGAAATACATATAGTTATGAGGCATGTAATTTGCATTAAAATAACTTACCTTACTTTTTCTTTTTATAGCAAATTGCACATTTTTCTAATGAGTTAAAAGTACATGGCCATATGGTATAAACTATTCTGAGATCATCGTGTACATATCTCACAGTCCGCCATCTACCACATTAAAATTAGATTTGGTGAGTCACATTGAGAAATGTATAAGAATATTTAACATAGAATGAGCAATTTTGTGACATAAGCATATCCGATTTTTTCAATGAAAAATTACAGATGGTTGGGATTGAAATCCAAACTGTACTAAAATTGAAATTGTTAATTTACTTTTCATTCATACTAAATGAGTATATCCTTTGTTTTCCTTTACTATTTTTTATTTTACTCTTCTTGCATTATTTGAAATAACTACTCTTCAACTTTACTGAATAACCTCTTTCATTGATTTTAGCAATTTTTAAATTTTATTTCTTTTAAATTTTATTCTAGTTTTATGTTTTTAGAATCTTATACATGTACACAATTATCTACAATGATCATATATAGCCCATCTTTTCTCTTTAACTCCCTCTATATCCAACCCAGCCTATTTGTGGTGAAGTTAGCCAAAATTCTGGCATGGGTGGGGCATAGATGCTCTCTAGGCCCACTCCCTAATGATGAGATATTGGCAAATAATATTTACTTCATTTTATTGAATTGGTTTTTCAGATTAACATATAATCACATCATTTCTCCATTTTCTTTCTCACCCCCAAAGTCTTCTTGCTTTCATTCAAATTCATTACTTCTTTTTATAATTGTAGCTACAAGTGTATCTGTATACATGTATATCCCTATATACAACCTGCTCATTCTGTATAATCTTATTTGCATGTATGTTCTAAAGACTGATGACTTAGTACTGGATAGCCACTTGGTGTGTTCTCCCTCCAATCCCCAGGAAAATCTACTTTTCCCAGTTACAGCTTTCCTCAGTTGCCTGTAGTTCCTTGTATAATGTTGAGATGTGAATGCTTTCCCCCATCCGGTTTGGCATATTAAACTTTGTTTTTCTTGTTTAACTCATGTATAGTTAGTCATGTTAATGACACTATCAGTGTAGATTCTTACATGTCTAGAAGACACAATCTCACAGCAAACTCCCTGGTTCTATGACTCTTATAATCTCACCACTGCCTTTTCTTCTGCCTTAGGTGAGAGAGTTGTTTTTCAGATGTGTCCATTGGGACTGAGCTTCAAAACTCTGCATTTTGATTTTTTTTTAATGTTCTCTACGTTGCTAAGAAAAGTTTCCTTACATTTACCTGTAAATACAAAGAACAAATATTTACAATATAGGTAGAGATTATACTGGTTACTAAAATGAAAGTTATGAATTCTTCTCCAAGATTCATGACTTCATTATCCCTGGGTAGTTGGGTAAGGATCCTTTCTTGTTGACGGGTCTTATATCCCATTATAGAACTGTTGCTTAGCACTAATGTATATGTGCCTTAGACTTACCATGACATTGGCTTCATTTTTAATTTTTTAAAATTTATTTAAATCTGTTAGGTTTCGATAATAAACCCTGAATTATTTTCCTTTGCTTTCATGGTATTTGTGGAGTTTCCTTAAAATAGCTTTTTAAATTTTTCTAAGATAATACACTAACTGCCACTTATTCCCTGCATTAAATATTATTCTGTCTGCTTGTGTGGTGCTGAAAATTTGTATGTTGAGACACTTTAATGTATGATGATATTTGTGCACTGAAATATTAGAAACTTAATCTCATAATTGTATTCTGGGTTGGTATGGTCCTGTCCTTCTGGAAGTTCCAAGCACACTGTTTCTTCTATCCTCTGAGATTGTTGTCAATGCTATTGTAACAGCACTTTAAATCCAAATATGTACCTTTAATCCAAATTTACACAAGGCTATGCTTGATGTGTTGAGGGTACCTCAGGCTCAAGTTGTGTTTGTTTTAAATACACAGTTTTCATGATGAGCAGAGTTGATTTGGGAAGTATAGAGAAACGTGTCTTATTGTTGTTTTGTTGACATTTCAATCTAGAGTCTAAACAGAACCAGGTGGCTTTGCCATCACCAATTTGTGGACATGAGATTATGTTCAGAGTTGGACTTCTCCAGCTGGTTGTGACACTGAAGTCCAAAATAATGTCTTAGAATTTTCCTTCTCTCTCTCAAGTGGTCAGGTACCTTCTCTGTTCTGCTGCCCAGGAAGATGAAGAAGTAGGCAGGCAGTCCTATGGCTGGTGTGGTATTGGAAATCCTGTGTTGTACTTAGTGCTCATAGCTCACTGATGCAAGCAAGTGTAAAAGAGAGGCCAACTGAGACTATTTTTTCTACCACCTGCTTGCTGCTGTAGTTTTTTTGTGGTCCAATATCACTTCATCTGACTAGAGTTTATGTCAAGAGTCATAATGGGACAAACTAATAACTAGCATCTCCCTGAGATGACCTGCTTCAGATTATTATATAATCTGCATCAGGTTCACCCTTATTAAGCAAGGTTGTAAGGGAATTCATTTTAAGAAAGATTCCTGTTATTAATATGCCTTTCTTGTTATTATTAAACATATATAACAATCATTAAGTAATAGCCTACCCCTTTGGAGCAGATCTCTTCAGATCTACAAAGATGTAGATACTATATAGACAAATAGATGATTTTTTAATTCTTAATGATGATCCTGTAAGAATTCCTCAAATTATAACAGTGATTATTAAGCTCTTTTATAGTAAGACGGCTATTAGGTCCCTTTTTGATAGTTGAAACTAAAGTGAGAATTCTGCCAGTCTCCCAAGTGTCACCAGTTAATTGCTCTTAGATGGGAACCAGACTTTCTCCTACTCAGAGTGCACTCCAAGAGGTTGTAAGCAATTAACTGAAGGTGATAAAAATGAAACTAATGATTTATTATAGGTGATATGACAGAAAATAAATTATTGACTGAATTTATCTCTACAAAACTTCACTAATAACTTAGTTATAGTTTTAAACCTGCATTGAACCTGTGGATCTGTGACAGGTGATAGATGGTTAACCAGATAATTGCTCCTAATGGATATTCATGTAAACATTCTTTGTTGTAAACTTCTATTTCAACTTATGATTTGATTTTTTTTGTGTGAACTTGTGTTGAACGTTTTAACATGCGATCATGTATTCTGAAAGATGTTAAACTGCTGAGGACAAAGAGAAGAGTCAGAACTGAGCTGAGAAGAACTGAGCTGAGAGAGGAACTGAGCTGAAGAGAACTTTTTAGACAGAACACGTTTTAGACAGAAGTAAACTCAAGAAGTACTTGAAGTATAGGCATAGCGTTGGGAGAAAAGCCATTGTGAGTAAGAGAATTATTGCAACATCAGAGCAGGAGAGAGCAAGGTTAGAAGGATAATGCAGAGTGAAGATAACTTAGAGACTATAGGTAACATGAACTACTAAGAGCAATGTGCAGAATGCAGAAAGAAAGAGAAAAAAGAAGAAGCTGCAAAGAGCAGAAGGAGCAGACAGGCTTCTCCTTACAGTAGGACAGAACAGGTCTTTTCTTAATAACAAGGCAGGCTTAGTTTTATTAAATGGAACAACTCTTTTTTCTTACAAATGTGGGTTTAATTCATTTAGCATTAAAAGGATAGAAACTTTTTCTTTGTACAATAAAGATTGGTGCTCATTTTTCATCCAGAATGAGTGAGTTCTTTCTGCACTGGTGCTTGGTCTTTCGCTCCATATGCATATGTAAGTATGGATGTGTGTGTAAGTATGGAATTGTAAGAATGTATGTGTGTGTGTGTGTGTGTGTGTGTGTGTGTGTGTGTGTGTAAGAATGTAATTGTGAGAATGCATGTAAAATTGACCCAACTGACATAGTGGAAATGTATAAATATACATTTGTGAATTTGTATATGAACTTATATGAGTTTATGCATATTGGCCTATGTAAAAGTTTTTTTTTCCTGCAAGCACTATTCTTTTCTCTTTATTCAATAGAAGTTTATTGCTCCAAACTTCCCCCTAGCCTGCCAAGCAAGAAACATCTGGACATAAGGAATAAGGCTCTAGCAATTAATCCTTTACTGTTTTAGAATGAGGTGCTAAGTGCCAGAAAGTTCAGGTTCTGGCTTCAGAGAATCACAGAAGGCAGATCAGCCACAGTAGCATAATAACTTAGACTTAGATAAGAAAAATTTTTATTAATATACAGCAACCCTAAATATCTCAAAAGATAAAGTCTTACCCTCCACTGACAATTTTTCCCCTCTGCTACCTCAAGAAGAACCAACAAGAAAGAAGACTGCCACCTGGGCTGGCTCCCAGCATGTTTGTTTAGAATATTACAGAAGCTCATTCTATTGAAGCTATAAAACCTTCTGTCTAAATGTGTGAAAGGTCTGTCCTCAGACATTGGCCTAGGAACAGTTGCCAAGATGATGTACCCAGTATTGTGTCTCACCATGCTTACTTTCAAGAATAACTTCCCAGGTAAATTCTTGCCTTAATGTCAGTGTATTAACTTCAGTCAATACAGTCTTACTGTGTGCAAAGCATTTCACCAGCTTCACAGATAAATCATAGAAGTCATTCTTTTATTAAGCTGAATATTTATGGGATGAAACTCCTAGTCACAGAAACTAGTGTACTCATATCACCATGTGCCAGTGATAGGAGTTGGTATGTGACAATAACATGAAGTTCTAACTTTTATCTAAACTCTGAATAAATTCTACCTCTTCAAATTAATTTTTCATATATTTTGATTACATTTTTTCTCAACCACCATATCCAGTGCACCTACCCTACCAACTCTATGTTCCCTATTCCTCCAAAGCATTAAAAGTTGAAAACAGAACAAAAAAATCAAACTAAGCAATCGATAAGACAAACAAAACAAAGCAAGCAAACAAACACAACAAAATGAAACAAAAAAGCCCTCTAACACAAACAATCCAAATACAGAATTTCTTTTTCTATTGACAAACTACTCTTGGGCATAGGGTCTCTCCTGGATTGTGGTTAATATACCTAGTGATGACCTACTGAAGAAAATTGATATTTCCTTTTCAACCAGACATCAATTTCAAATAGCTTCTTGGTTGGGTTTTGGGCTTTGTGTCTACTGCCTCTTCTTAGTGTTGGCATTTCTCCAGGTTTGAACCAGTATAGTTCTTGTGAATGCTGTTACAGTCTCTGTGTATGCATGTCAGATAAGTTTGGGGTAGAAGATGCTGTGTCTTCAAGTCATTGTCCACCTTATGCCCTTATAATCTTTGTGTTTCCTCTTGTACATATTTCTGAGACTTGAGGAAAGGAACTTTATGAAGACATTTCATTTAGGATTTAGGGCTCCAAAGTTCCTCACTCTTCACATTTTTTCATTATCCTCTGTGTTACTTCTCATTTACTGCAAGAAGAACACTCTCTGATGATGACTGAAGCATGTGCAGATCTGTCATTATTGCAATGTGTCATTAGTAGTCATTTGATTATTGTGTTCCTTTACCAGAATAAAAGTAGTAGGATTTTCCTTTAAGACAGTGACTCATCTAATCTCAGGTGCTTAGTTACCTTGGTAGAATCAAGCATGAGGTTCACAGGTTTCATATTCGGTTCACATTCAGTTACTTGAAGACAGAGGTTGTGCAGCTTTACTCACTATTTGAAACTATCTGGTTTCATCATGATAGACTGCATTTGCTTTCAAGTTTAAAGTTGACACTTAATTCCATGTAGTGATATGTATAGTAAAGCCTTTATATCACATTGAGTGAAATGCTTCAGCAAAGCTCTTGTTATATTTTCATCAATCAGTAGAGGCTGGGAAATTATTTTGAGACTGTTTCAACCTTGACAAAATGTCTGTATAGAAAACTTGCACTTGATGCTATGTGAGAACTTGGGGCTACACCATTCTTGGTCCTAAGACACTCGTGACAAACCTGAGTTCTTACTTTTGATTATGGCTAGCCATGATCAGAAAGGGACTGAGATTTGTGTTTGTTTGATGGCTCTCATGGGCAGCAAGGGCAAGATAACTTCGGTAGTTGGAACCTTTCCCAGCCCCAATTAACCTTGTATAATGTTTGAATAAAATAACTGGAGTGAGCTAGCTGGGTGTCAGTCTTTTTTTAGCATGTTGAACTCTGCTCCTTTGGAGCATAGCATCTTGGCGAGCTTCCCTTTGAACTACATCACCTATGACCAACCTCAATCATTAGTTCCATCTTCCCACAAGGCAATGTTTAGGTATATGTTATGTTCTTTAGGGCTTGGGGAAAAGTGATGAATCTGCTTTCACTAATCTATATTGTTTTATTCTTATGTTAAAACTAGATACTGTCATGCCATACTTAGTTTGCCTCTTGCTGTGATAAAATAATTGAACAAAAGTTAACTAATGGAGAATGGGTTTATTTAGTCTCAAAGTTTCAAGTTATATTATATTATAGCAGGGAAGTCACCGTAGGAAGGGCCTGAGGGAGCTGATCATATCATATTCAAAGTAAGTGACAGAGAACAAAACATACTTGTGTTCCTCTGTTTCTGTCTCTGTCACTCTCAGTCTCTCTCTGTCTTTGTCTCTCTCTGTCTTTGTCTCTCTCTGTCTCTGTCTCTCTGTCTCTCTCTGTCTCTCTCTGTCTCTCTCTGTCTCTCTGTCTCTGTCTCTGTCTCTGTCTCTCTCTCTCTCTCTCTCTCTCTCTCTCTCTCTCTCTCTCTCTCTCTCCCTCTTTCTCCGTCTTCTTTTCATCCAGTCTAGAACCAAGGCAATGAAATGGTGTCAGACACATAGCCATATTTTAGGCAATCATTCCACCTCAATTGTTTGGATCAAGAAGGTATTTGAATAAATTGTCACAGTTCAGCCTAATCTAGGTAGTCATTCATTTGTACTTGCTTCTCAGGTAGTTCAAGAGTCTGCTGAGTTGCAAGTGCCATTAGTTATCATGTGTGAAACCACAGTTTTCCTTATAAAAGTGACATTGTACATGTGTGTTTGTAAGAAAAATTCTGAGGGGTTTCTTGATATATTTCTCTACTTTCAAGGAGAGGTGTTCAATAAGGATGAGAGAATCATATAATAAAAATATACTAATAGTTAATGCCAATGAGAAAGAAGCAGTAAGGAATATAGTAAGTATTTTTAAAAGATGCATTGAAAAGACAAATAAAATATACTAAGGCTTTCTGGAAGTAGGATAAAACTATGGTTTAAATTCAGATAAGACTTGGAAAGGATTGTAGACTGCTCAGCTTGAATGATAGGAGGAGTCAATACTTTTGACAACTGAATGGTCAGTTTATTCTTTTCTTATAAAGATTCACAAATCTGTGTAGAAATGTTCCTGTAAAAATGTGCAAGACAGACCTAAGGTTTTTGTCAAGATGATAATTGGAATTTTACATCATGTATCCATCTTGTGAAACAGGAGTAAATGACTGTACAAACTCCTGACAATTTCTAAATAAATTTAAAGGACTTATTTTCACTTAAAATTATATATAAACCTACACACACAAACCAAAATTATAGATTGTGGGAAGATAATGAAAGCCTTTGGTTCCTTTTATTGAAAATAAGTTTGCTAGCTTTCTATACCACCACAATAGTTTTAGTGTCTATTAATCATACTGAACCTCAACGTTTAAAGCACTTCACATAGTATAATTTTACTACAGCACAAATTAATGTTTAGAAGTCTTTATCAGCAAGTCCATAAAATATATGAGAATGTGGTTCCATTTTGGAAGAGCAAGGGTAATGTGACCATCAAGACTCATTCATGCTAATATCCTGGCCCTTCTCAGACAACATCTACTCATTACATGAATTACTCTACTGACTTCCCTCATCTGCTTCAACTGGTAAACCATTAAATTCAATTTTATTCCAGAAATATATTTCTTGCTAAATTTTGTGTAACACTCAGTGTGAGTACATCTTCTTTTTTTTTTTTTGGAGGTTGTCATATCATAAACAATACATTAAAGCAAGAATTACCCTAATGATACTCTTCTCTCTTATGTGTTGTAACTATGATACAGCATAGTTAATCACCATGAAACAAGAAAATAGAGCTTAGCAAGTGAATGTATTTGAGAGGCAAGTGTAAATATTAGCTTCACAAATATAAACAATGCCTGTGGAAGGTTTTATGTCTTGGACTTTGTATGTTGAATGCACCCCAGTTGGGTTAGCGAAGCACTATTCGATGCATACATTTATTTATAAATTTATCTATTTACTTACTTGATACTGTACTCAGCTATTATCTTCTTCATTCGTCAGGGTTCTCTAGAGGAAGAGAAAGAATACATATATTATACCAACAAAAAGTCCCAAGAGTTTAGTTTAGTCCATGAGTCTGGATGTCTCAGCTTGTGTCAGTATATGCTAGAATATTGAAGAAGTAGGCTCCCGTGCAAGCAAAGGAAAGGACATGTCGGAGAGAACAGGAACAAACAAGCAAATACAGCAACACCTTCCTTCTTCCATGTCCTTTTCAAAAGCTATTACTTGACGGGGTGGCCCAGATAGAAGGGGGATCTTCCCAGTTTCAAAGATATGGGTTTAAGGTGGGTCTTCCCGCTTGAAATGATTGGGGTGGGGGTGATTTTCTTTACTTACATTTCAAATGTTATCCCCTTTCCCGATTTCCCCTCTGGAATTCCCCTATCCTTTCTCCCCACCCCCTGCCTCTGTGAGAGTGTTCCCCCACCCATCCACCTACCCACTCCTTCCGTCTTCCCGCCCTGGCATTCGTCTACACTGGGGCATTGAGCTTTTACAGGGATAAGAGCCTTTCCTCTCATTGATGCCCAATAAGGCCATCCTCTGCTACGTATGTGACTGGAGCCATGGGTCCATCCATGTGTACTCTTTGGTTGGTGGTTTAGTCTCTGAGAGCTCTGGGGGGGTGGGGAGTCTGGTTGGTTGATGCTGTTGTTTTTCCTACGGGGTTGAAAATCACTTCAGCTCCTTCAGGCCTTTTTTTTAACTCCTCCATTGGGGGCTCCATTTTCAGTTCAATGGTTGGTTGAGAGCATCTGACTTTCAATTTCTCAGGCTGTGGCAGAGACTCTCAGGAGACAGCTATATTAGGCTGCCGTCAGCATGCACTTCTTGGCATCCACACTGTTGTCTAGGTTTGGTGATAGTATATGGGATGGATCTCCGGGTGGGGCCATCTTTGGATGACTTTTCCCTTAGTCTCTACTCCACACACTTTGTCTCTGTATTTCTTCCTGTGGATATTTTGTTTCCCCCTTCTAAGAAGGACTGAAGCATCCATCTTTGGTTTTCCAAATTCTTGAGCTTCATATGGTCTGTGGATTGCATCTTGGATATCCCTCTTTGAACTAATATCCACTTATTAGTGAGTATATACCATGTGTGTTCTTTTGTGACTGGGTTATCTCACTTAGGATGATATTTTCTAGTTTGATCCATTTGCCTAAGAGTTTCATGAAATCATTGTTTTTAATAGCTGAGTAGTATTCCATTGTGTAAATGTACCACATTTCCTGTATCCATTCCTCTATTGAGGAACATCTGGGTTCTTTCCAGCTTCTGGCTATTATAAATAAGGCTGCTATGAACATAGTGGAGCATGTGTCCTTGTTATGTTTTGGAGCACCTTTGGGTATATGCCAAGAAGTTGTATACCTGGGTCCTCAGGTAGTGCTATGTCCAATTTTCTGAGGAACCTTCAGACTGATTTCCAGAGTGGTTGTACCAGTTTGCAATCCCACCAACAATGGAGGAGTGTTCCTCTTTCTCCACATCCTCGCCAGCATCTACTGTCACCTGAGTTTTTGATCTTAGCCATTCTGATTGGTGTGAGGTGGAATCTCAGGGTTGTTTTGATTTGTATTTCCCTTATGACTAAGGATGCTGAACATTTTTTTAGGTGTTTCTCAGCCATTCATTATTCTTCAGTTGGGAGTTTTTGTTTAGCTTGTCAGACATTTTTTTAAATGTTTGTTTTAAATATCCCTCACAGGTGTACCTAGCTGGTTTGGTTTGAGTTAGTTCCAGATGGAGTAAAGTTGATGGCTTCTACCAAGAAGTCATCACATCTTCTACAGAACAGCATTTTAAAAGGAGATTTCAATATGCTCCAAATAGGAATACATGTAGACCTATGATTTTTTGTAATTTTGTTATCAAATAGCTTAAAAAACTGAACTTTTATTTTTAAAATATAGTGTTTTAATATTTTTTTCTTTTTTTAAAATACTACTGCAAATAGTCCTTTTGTATGTTAGTCACAAGTGTCTAAATAACTTCTTAATGAAACTTATTTGAAAAACAGATACTTATTGTTAATGAATTTAACAAAAGGGAAAGGAAAATCAATTTATACTTACTTTTATATTCTTTTATGTTTAAAGTTATCAACTTACTGTTATTTTTCTTTAGATCTGATAAATCTTTCTCCCTTTAATATAATCACCAAAAAGTTAGTTTTTCAGATACTAATTGTTACAATAATTGTTGTTCTATCTTCTGAAAGCCATCAAGATAAACATAAATTTGTGTTTATTTGATTTTTTTCTTTTGGTAGATAGGTTTGTATAATTAGAACAGAAAGGCATTAGCTATGTAGCTGGCAGAACTATTTTATTTATAGTATTATGTAATGGACTATCTGGGGAGCAATTTGGAGATGGCGAGAAGTACATACTATACTTTTTGAAAAAGTGCATATGGGAACAGGTATTATAGAATGGAGAATGTAACAATGTGCAGGTGTGTCCAGCTGTGAAATTGTCATGTTGAAAGCTCTTCAGAGCCTGGTCACTTGACTCCTCATGGTGGGATCCTCATAATTGGGATTCATAATTAAAGAAAACCTCCAAATACTTTGCACTATTTAATGGGTCAGTCACTGGAGGTATGGCAATCACTAAGTAGCATAATCGTAAGAATTTTTTGGATGTTGTTTTTATTAGGATTAACTGAGAATAGAGCAATAATTAGTTTATTGTCAAAAAGTTCTGGTTTCTACTAAATTCTCTACTTCAATCTAGTTCGCTTACAAATTCTGAGAGAATTTTTTTTAGGATTTAGAGGAACCCTCCTTCCTTGAAAAACAGCAGAAGAGGAACCACAGTTCTCTTACCTGAATGCAGGATTCACATATACTTTGTCCCTGCAGCAGTCCACCAATTATAAAAGCTAGCTGCCAGGAACTAGCCAGGCCAGTTTTGTCCACTCGAGTTATTTTATGCCATTTATATGGTATATGCTTTCTGGTGGCTATTAGTGAGCAATGTAGAACTCTTAATATTTTGTGCCCACTCACATAAACCACTTTAAAACCTCTGCTTTCGAACATTTTATGTCCATATAACAACCCAAATCACATCTCTTGGCCAACTAAATCCTTCAACTAATCCTATAGATGTTTCTGGTTTTGACTAAGCCCATAGATGTTTCTGGTTTCTGCTACTTCCTCACCCCCCCACCCCCAGGAAACCTCCCTTTGAGTTGGTCTGGAGTCTTGTTTGTTTGGATGGTTTTTTTCCTTTTCATTTGCATATAACTAAAGAATCTGCATATTTTTTTCAACTTCCACAGTTTTCTTTCCTAGCTGGTGACGGCCTATCCTCCCAGGTGGGAGGCATGATATAAGCTACAGGTACCACAGTGTAGGACTGAGATGAGGCTCTTTGCCTGTACTCTTAGATTTTGCTTGTGTTGAATAGATGACGCAATACTTTTCTGAAGTACTTTTGGTGGCTTGTTCCTTTCTAAGAGGTACATCTTGGTATGTCTGATAGAATCTATCTTAATATAATATAGTGTTCTGGTCTCACAGTAATGGGAGTCTTTCACCTTTTAATAGTCTTTCTTGGGATGCTGAGATGACTCAGTGGGTGAAATGATTTGTTATGAAATCCTTTGGTGTGAGTTCAATCTCAGAACCCAAATAAATGTGAAAGGGAAGCACTGACTTCACAGAGTTGTACTCTGACCTGCGTGTACCTACTTAGAAATACAAAAAAAAAATTTGGGGTGTATATGAAATTTCTGAACACAGTCTTAGATTAATATCATGAATCATTTGATTATATAGTTATCATCTACCATCCTTTACCTATTTGTTATTTCCAGAAACCAGACTAATAAAGTAAAGAACAGCTGAATGGAAACCCACCAAATAGTATCTTTTAAGTGTTTAACATTTACCCTTCTTTTTCTCATTTTTTTAAAAAAATATTTAACTCATTATCATAATTTTAAATGAAGCAGTTTCATGGGTTCCATTTGCTTTTCACACTGTTGGCTTGACTCTCAGATCAAAGATGCAATGGAGTTCTCTGTGAGATATACCAATACAAATAGCATGTTTTCTTGTATTTAGAGATAGGGTGAATTATTTCATTTGAATATCCAGATACCATTTGATATTTCAGGAACCAGATTCCATATCCTGGGTATATTTACATAACTGGTACAATGTTTCTATTCACATTAGGAGTTGGTGATCAATGTCAGGATCTTTGCGCCATCATATCAACTAAAAAGCTACAGTAATTCCTTTAAATGTGTAGGTAACCTTATCTCTTTAAGTATGTTGTTTAAGTGACTGCTCACAAGCTCATTTAAGGAAATATAATGGGGCTAGAGAGATGGCTGAGAGGTTGAGAGAGCTGCCTGCTCTTCCAGCGGTCCTGAGTTCAATTCCCAGCAACCAAATGGTGGATCATAACCATCTATAATGAGATCTGATGCTCTCTTCTGGCCTGCAGGTGAACGTGCAGGAAGAGTACAGTATACATAAAAAATAAATCTTAATAAAATAAAAAGAAAATATAAAAATATAACATATATAATGATATATGTATGTGTGCATGTATGCGTGTGTGTGTATCAAATCTCTGTTTTGGTACACACTTACTGCTTTTTGGTTTTTCTATTTTCCTCTAGTGTAATATGACTTTCAGGGATGTCTTGAATAATGACAGAAGCAAAGACATCAATGCACTTACTCTAAAGAAATGTCATCATTTATTTTTTTTCTCCGAAGCATCACACACAGTACTATTAACCTCCACTGCAGGGTTACTTGGGAGTATTGGAGCGCCTCCTGCCACCTGGCTAACATCTCTCATTCCTAAGAAGTCATCTCGTGAAAGATCTTCACTGTGCAGTCTCGTTTATTTTTCCTTCAACTTGCAAGGCATCATAAATATGGAAAATGTGAATTAAAATATTGCACTTAACATTTCAGAGATGACTCCAGACAATCTTTCTGAGGGATGCTTCTGGGGGATTGTGTTTGGCTTTACCGTACCAGAGTAAATATTTAAAGACACCCTTCTGAAGCTTATTAGTTTTTCTAGTTGGGAGGAAGGTAGGAGGTTATTTTTCCAGTGCATGTGAGTGGTGCTGATAAGGCAATGTATACACACTGCAGATGAGAAACAGGGAAGGTTTCTCAGTGTCCAGCTTACTCTATCCATTTCCTACTTTGTAGTACCATGGTAATCCCAGTTTATCTATATCAATTACATGATGTTACTTCTTATTGCTTTGTCAGGGCAGTATGGACAGTAACAGCATCTATAAAGCAATAGACCCTCATTCGAAAACAAGCATATACTATAAAGATTTGCTTTCTTGGGTATTCTAGGAAAGATAATTCTTTGCTTTGATGGGACAGGTTTTGGAATTTGGTTCTACATCTGGATCTTAAAATCTGCAGGAATGAAGAGAAAATATTTTAAGTGTTTAAATTCCTGTAGAAAAGATTCTTCTTGCTGTAAAAATTACATACCAGTATCAGCATTAATTCAATACATTGATCAGGTAGTTCTCATTCCAAAATATGTATGGAAACTGTCCAGCCA
Source organism: Rattus rattus (assembly GCF_011064425.1). Classification (NCBI taxonomy): domain Eukaryota; kingdom Metazoa; phylum Chordata; class Mammalia; order Rodentia; family Muridae; genus Rattus; species Rattus rattus. The sequence continues at coordinate 24,546,333 of NC_046163.1, forward strand.
GTGATGTCCTTGTCTCTGATTATTAAACATCAACCATACTCATAGTTGAGAAAACAAGCTCCCATAGACAATTGTCAATTTTTTTCCTACACAGTCCTGCTTAAAAACCCATCACTCTGAAATCTAGCCTTCTAAAATTCAATTTGTCATAAATTTACACAGAGAAAATCTATATAAAAATACAGTTTGGCCTTGCTTACCTACATAATAAATTTCTGGTTTCCATTCTATGACAGAATCCAGGAAGTTCTGTGACTATTTCATTTAAAGGATCGTTGAATATAAAAAAGGCTGCACATGTGATAACCAATGGAAATTGAAGATAGAACCTCTCGTAAGTCCATTTAGAAATTTATCTTACATTTACAATGACATGACATCTTTTCACCATTTGAAAGAGTTTAGTCATATTTTATTTTATCATATGATATTTGGTGTTTTGATTAGGTCTTACAAGGCATATGGAGAACAATGGAAGTCAAATGGAAAGAACCTTAGAAACTGAACAACAACAAGCGAGAAAATGAAGGGCTGAGGCATAAACATCACGTTAAGAACTTTTTTTAAAAAACTTGTTACACTCCTTTCTTTTTTTTTAAATTGGATAACTTTTATTTACATTTCAAATGTTATTCCCTTTCTTGGTTTCCTGGCCATAAGCCCCATATCCTATCTCCCTTTCCTTCTTCTATGCTAAGAACTTTTAAGCACCTTTACTCATCATAGTTAAAATTATAATTGTATGTAAAGAGTGGCAAACATCTATAAAATATACAGTAAAATATATTGAAGATGAAAAATAAGACTGTTTCAGGCACAGTAGTCTCATTTATGTACCTAGAACATTCTGTCAAGTGTTTCATTTTATTTGGATGAACTTAGTTTACTTTTTTCTTTTTCTGCTTTATTCATTTTTTAATTGGACATATTTTAATTTACATTTCAAATATTATCCCCTTCCCAGTTTCCCATCCTTAAACCCCCTATACCATCCTCCCTCCCCCTTCTTCTATGAGGGTGTTCTCCCACCTATCCACCCACCAGTTTTCTCATCCCCACCCCTGACATTCACCTACACTGGGGGGGGCGGGGTGTCGAGCCTTGGCAGAACCAAGGGCTTCACCTCCCATTGGTGCCCAACTTGGCTCTCCTCTTCTGCATATGCAGCTGGAGCCATGAGTCTGTCCATGTGTACACTTTGGATGGTGGTTTATTCCCTGGAGGCTCTAGTTGGTTGGCATTGTTGTTCTTATGGGGTTGCAAGCTCCTTCAGCTCCTTTAATTCTTTCTCTAACTCCTCCAACGTGGACTCCATTCTCAGTTCAAAGGTTTGATGTGAGTGTCTGCCTTTGTATTTGTCATGCTCTGGCAGAGCCTCTCAGGAGCCAGCTATATCAGGCTCCTATCAGCATGCACTTCTTGGCATGAGCAATATTGTCTGGGTTTGGTATGTATATGGGCTGGATCCCCAGGTGGAGCTCTTGGTTTTCTTTTCTTCCCAATATCTATGGACTATAGTACATATTTTTATGTGCCATAGCATTCAGGATGATTAACATTTAATAAAAAGACACAGAATCAACTTTCTGTTCACTGATGTGTAGATGGATGGATTAAGAAAGTTGAATGGGGTAGGAGAGAAGGTTCAACCATTCAAAGACAGGCTCACATCCAAAAATCTAAGAAAATTTAGTGCATATATATGATGGGCTACCATTCAGACATACTTTTTTCTTACATTGTTTTTAATGATGTAGACATAACAGGACATTATATTAACTAAAGTAAATCAGTAGAGAAAAAAAGGCATCAAGTACTCTTATATGTAGAAGCTAATGTTGATGTCAATAATTGAGGACTAAAATATTGTATTAAAAGTCAAGGAATGATGGCCCAGGTGAGGGTTAGAGAGAGGATACCTGAGGATATCTAATGAGTATGGAATGCAGAATAAGAAGAAAACTTTCTAATCTCTGGATTTGTTTCTGATAATAGACCATGTTTCCCATTTATACTTTTACCATGGAAGACTTTGTATTATAAAAATTATCATTCTTTTTGCTACTGTAGTATAATTGGTATGTGTGTTGGGGAACTTTGTAATTGGTGTATGTGATGGAGACTTAAGGTTTGAAGAATTTAAAAATGAAGACAGTAATGAGAAAGAGGTTTTCAGAACAGTAGAAATAAATGGCCAAGTTGGAGAGCAGACTGAGATGGACAAATAGTATTTGGAATGTTGAAGCCTTGGTTCCGGTTGTTGTGGAGACTTGAGTTGTGTCTGTGCTCCTGCCTGCCTCAAATGCTCACATGTCTAGTCATAAAGAGCAGGTGGCTGTTTTTTAAATCTGCTTTCATGTGTGTGACTGTGATAACAGTGATAATATTGTATATTTAATAGTCTATTTCCTATCTCCATATAATGATTCGTAAATATGCTTTCTAAGAACTCAGCTCTAACAAAGAATCAGGATTGATCGATCTTCCCAAACAATGTCTATGCAGAGAAGTACCTGAAACTGGGGGAAAATCACAGTACACCCATGCCTTACTTTCTGTCTTGAAATTTACATAGAAGTGAGATATATTCCATTTTGCTGAGATAAAAGCCACAATCAAGGGAATTTATATTCCATATGCTTTTGAGTCTGTGAAAAAGACCACTAAATGACCCTACAGAATATTGGGAAAGCCATCAGGGAGAAAGATTAACGATTGTGCAGACTGTTCAGACTGAGGAATAAATTGGAGCTTCACATATCTTATGTTTGAAATGTGTTAAAATAATTTGTGCTAACTTTCGAATCTTGGAAACTGGTCGCATTGCTCTCGTGGCAGCACACTTCTGAAATTGAGGGCTAAAGGGAGACTTCCTGGAAGACAACGTGACATCCTACCTAGAACACCATATGAAAGGCAGGAAAAGGGCAGGTGGGAATCACTAGAGATCACTGAGATCTTCTGGTCTCATGATAGCAAAGCAAGCCACGCAAGGTTCAGCATGGTAACACTTGTATAGGAACTAAAGAGAACTCTGGCAGCAGAGTAGTTTCTGAGGCCTCAGGGACCACAATGCCTCATTATCATGATGTTGAGGAAAGGCCCCCGGTCTGAATTTACTAAAGTGTTAAAAATAGGAGGGGCTAAACATAATAATTTGATATCATTCTTATTACATTCTTTTTTTTTTTTTGCTACCCAGAACTCTGAGGATTTTGTGGAAGATCAAATGCATTATAGAATCTGAAGGATTCTTTGTAAGTCAGAGTACTGATAGTGGATAAAGTCAGGATAGATTATCTTTTCCGTGATAGGAGAACATCCCCAAACATTAAACAACTTAAATGGAAATGGATTTTTTGTTTACACACTCACTCCTCGACCTGGAAGACGTGTTTTCTCCTCAAAATCATCCAGACACACCAGGGCCACCTGCCACACATAGTGACTGCCTACTACAGGGAACAGAGAGGGACTCACACTGTAAATGTGCAGAGGAATTGTTAACAGGTTACTAATCATTCCTCAGATCTGGGGGTACTATTATTCCACATCACCACACAGGGGCCTGGAAGAACATGCAGGCCTGGGAGGAAGGAGAATCAGGAATATTTGAGGGCTACACTAATGACTGCCACCTAGCGAGTATTAATGTTACCAGGGAGAAAATAATTGACCTTGTTTCTCCTGTCCAAAAGAGAGAGAGAGAGAGAGAGAGAGAGAGAGAGAGAGAGAGAGAGAGAGAGAGAGAGAGAGAGAGATACTGATACCAAGGTATAAAGACCTGGATAATTAGCTGAAACCTTTGTAATATTGTAATGTATGACACTTTGCTTATGTTATCAAAACTACACCCCTTTTAATTGAATCCAGAACAAGTGAGAATAAGATACCTAATAAAAATTATTAATCAGCATGAGAAAATCTGTACATTTTCCATTTGCTATTTCCATAGCAAGAGAAGTATCAGAAAATTTAAAAGGTTATTTCACATTTACACTTTCAAGGCTAATTTTGCTACATAACCAAGAAAACAATATTTACTATAGATTGTGAAGCTGCATCGTGGAATACAGGAATCTAAATGTCTTTCATTTCTTGACACAGATTTTTAAATTCACAGTACTCTGAATCATTAATGAAGAGCCACTATCAGCCTAGAAAATTATATTTTTTTAAAAAACATATTTTGTTTATTTACATTCCCAAAGTTGCCCCCTTCCAGGTTCCCCCTCTCTGAGTTCTTCACCCCCTCCTCCTGCCCCCTGCCTGCTTCCTCACCTAGCCACCCACCCTCACCTCACCTCCACCAGAAAATTGTGTTCTTTCAGAAGAGAATATTCTTCAGCTAAATTCTTTTGTGAATACAATGACTTAATCCTATTTTTCCAAATTATTTCATGAAGCTTAAAGATAACATTATTTCTTAAAACATCAAGAGATATCTAATTATTCTTATTGCTTAAAATAACAACCTAAAAGTTAAATTCATACAGAAGAAAAAACAAATACGGCTGCTTTGAAAATGTTCTGAGGAATGCATTTCTGTTAGTCAGGCTCATGATGTGGGAGAAAGGCCAGATGCTCACATAAATGAAGCCCTCAGATAGTCTGCCCTTAATATTTTTCTTCTGTCAATAGTTCTATTGGACCCTGCTGATCAGAATATAAATCTGCATTTGGCTGCTGTGTATCACCAGCTCCTTTCTGGACGCAGTTCATCTATTTTCTGGAATTTTATAGTCTCCCCTTCTCCTGAAAGTGCAGTGCAAAGAAAGAGAGCTAGCCCCCACACCTATGTCAACTCAGTGCACTCAGGCTCCACACTGGAGAGTGAAGCATTTAATGTCTAAGTAACTATTCTAAGTGGGCAATTTCAGTAAATTGAATGGCAGTCAATGGACCTTTCTGCTATTCCCTGCCTTTCATCTATTACCATCACGCCTATGTAGGAGGTTTTAGCTCCAGGCATATCATACTGCTGAGCTCATGAATGACAGAATTTTTCAACTATCTTCCTCCTACGTTCTGAAGACCACATCCTGTAGAAAAATTAACAAGGAAATGAGGTGTTACTACGTGCTGCTTTTGTGATGAGAGTCAACTTTTAAGACATTCAAAAATCAAATGCAAATGTTACTTTTGCAAAGGTGACCAAAGGCTATATATAACATTTTATTGATTTTTTTCAAAAAGATTAAACTTATCTACTGTGTCTGAGTGTTTTGTGTGCATGCACGTATGTGGATTATGTTTATGACTTGTACCTGTAGAGACCAAATGAGGTGACAGAATCCTCCTATAACCAGAATTATGCATGATGTGAGCTGCCAATTAGGTGCTAGGAACTGAACCTCTACCTTTTGGAAGAGAAAAAGAATGGTCTGAATCACTCCCTGACCCACTTTGTAACCCCAGTAAGCCCAGTGCTTCACTGGGTTTGAATGCCATTTTGTGTTTTTACAGACCATTGATGCCATCTTTTGGGCGAACGTATGCTTCTTATGGTCACAGGATACTTGTTAAGGAGAAGTTCTAATTAAAACAGGAAGTTCTTATTCAGAATTACATATGAGGAAGAGGTAGAGAAAGAAATGGAGAGGGGGTGGAGATGAGAGGAAGAGAGGTTGGTAAGATATGAAGTTTGTTAAGGATGAAAATCTGACCAAATTTAAATTTCCCAAGGGAAAAAATGTGCAGAGTAAGTATTTGTACGCCCTCAACATTTCACTAGAATCGATAGAGAGGTCTGTTGTGCATGGCAAAAGGAAGTTCCTCCTCTAGGGCAAGAACCCAACCACTGATGATATATTGTGAAAATTTACATTCATTTGATAGAAGATAATCTGAACTGAGATGGCCACTGTACGTATTTCTTGCTAGGAAAAGAGCTTGGGAAATAGTGTACCACATCAGCATGCAGTTCACCAAACAACTGTAATCTAAGCAGGCTGGAGAACACGCCACGCTGGCAGCAGAACTTGACTGAGTTATTCATATGGTTTTACAAACATGATGGACGTGAGAGTGAAACTGTCATGCAGGCATGCTCACTAAGTCTTCTGTAATCGCCATATTTCATGCAAGGAGGTTCTAAGAGGCGGTTATATAATGCTGGGAAGATAAAAATTAAGTTGCAATGGTAATGCAAGGTTGGTCAAGATACCAAGAGCAAGGATATCTACTGAGAAAAGCTGAAGGGTGGAGATAAAATGGCCTTAGAAAGAAGCAACATGTCCGATAGGAGGCAAGGAGGAAAGGGTAGGGCTACTCATTTCTTTGAGGTCTAGAAGAATTCTATCTTAAGCCTGTGATGCCAGACTCAGAGGCTGGGACTCTACAATAAACTTCTAACCAGTATTAGAGCTGTCAAAGACTATAAGGACTTTGAAAATTTGACTGAAGGCATTTTGAATTATGAGATTGTTATGAACCTTTGGGGGAATTTTATAGCTTAAACCTGATGTAGTTGATAAACTGATGGTCAATATTAGCTATCAGCTTCTAGCATCATTAAGACAAACCTGTGTCACTGCCTGTGTGGGAAGTTCTAGAATTATGCTAATTGACATGAGAAGTCACCCTAAACATTGATCTCTATGTTTTATGATCTGGTGTCATAGACTGAATAACAAATTGAATGAAATGCTAGCTGAGCACCATTGTTCATCTCTCTCTGCTTCTTGACTGTGGACTCAAAATGATCAGTTGCTTCAAATTCCTGCTGCCATGCTGCTGTGTGATGTTCCTGGAGAAACATGCACAAAGGTCTGTACCTCAAGATCAAGTACTTACCAAACAGATCAAAGAAATGATTTGACACAAGTCTTTCTTAGTGAACCATCGTGTTTATGGGGTGACTACAGGAGGATGGTTATAGGTTACTTACAGGGTCATGGGGATCTCAGTCACAGCTGCATCGCTGAAGGATTCAACTCAGGGAAGTTGTATCCCTGAATCTTCCCGAATGACTTGCAGACAGATCAACAACTCAGTCTCCTTTCCCGAACAATGATTTATAAACGTAGAAAAGGGTGAAACTTTTAAGTTTCAGGAATTTCCTGATACTTGTGAATTATTTACTTACAAAGCTTTGCAAATGTTATTTCTGTGCCTTACAGAGTCTTCCTTCAGGACAGAAAGATTTAGTTTAGATAGCTTGCTATGCATTGTGTGTCTTTCTAGTATGATGAACTGCACACTCGAGCTGTGGGACAAATCACTCCTTCCTTCCTTAAATTGTTTTTTTGTTGACAGTTTGTCACAACAATGAAAAAAGTAACTATCAAAGAGTTAGTGACTATTTTGAGCAGACTATTGGCTCACACTATCCTTACTCAAGTGTGGGTAAACTTGCGGAAAACAGGTGTGGGTAAAATTGCTAACATTCCTTCAGACCATCAGGATTAGTTTCATCAGCTTTAATTGTTCTCACAGATTACTGTATTATTGAACAATTACGTTTCATAAAACTAAGTAGTAATTGTGATTGTTCACATAAATCTAAAATTTTAATCACTTAAAACAGGAAAAATGATGTTTTGTTACCTTAAACATGCCATTTTTCTCTCACATTAAAGGTGCTTATGGTCATTTTGTAATAATATTCATTATTTTCACAGTCACAAACATCATTCATTTTTATTTTTTAGTTTTATCACAATAAGGACTGAAAGAATTAGAAAACCACTTAGAATTTTCATTAGATAGTTCAACAGTGTCCTTTGGCAAAACATAGCAGCCCTGAATTTTGCTAATTCTTGTAAGACATGTCTCATTTATAGATGCATTTCTTTTTCTTAGTAACAAGATATTCAAGCCTTTATAAAATTTATCATTCAGTAACAATTATGTGATTTTTTTTCTGAGATTGTTTGGCCCCCTTCAAGATAGAAAATAAAATGGTGTGACTAATACCACGTGTTGATTGATATACTTATCAACTATAAATTTATCAAAAGGTATATTCCTATACTAAATTCCAGATGGCTTAAAGTTTTTAAATTTCTTATTTAAGTAAGAAAATAATTTTTTTATTTGAAATATTTTATTTCGTCAAAACTACTAGTCTTTACTAAAATGAGTAGTCTTTTCTACTGTTTTCATACATGCAAAGATTATTTATAATTTTAGGTTTATTTAGGTATTACTATAATTAATTTAATATCTTTTTAAAAATATAAACTATAGAGTAGGTTAGAAAAAGCAAGATTACCGAGTTTTCTTCATTTTGTCCTTTTTCTTTTAATATAAAATGAAATTCATATATAATTACATTAGTTTTTACCTTTTCTTTTTCTTCCTTTAACCCTTCTCACTTCCCCAACTTGTTCTCTTTAAAACTCATGCTTCTTGTGTTTTACTCTATCTCTCTATCTATCTATCTATCTATCTATCTATCTATCTATCTATCTATCTATCTATCTTCTATCTATATATTAAACTCAATATATATATTATATATTGAAAATATATATGAATATATTTTACTAGATTATAAATATAATCTGCTAGTCTATATAATGTTACTTCTGTATATATGACTTCAGGAATGACCAAGAGGTATTAGAAACTAAATTAGGGTACTCCAAGAATACTAATTCTCCCTCACTCACCTTTCCTTAGTTGCCTGTAGTTCTTTTTCCATGGTTGGGTCCTTGTTTGATTTCCCTATTCCATTACAACAGGTCTGCTGGTGTTTTCCTAGTCCAAGTCTTATTTAGGGAGACATGGTTTTGAGAATTTGATGGTGTCAATCCCCAACTATCTCACAGCACATTGTCTGGTCCTGTGACTCCTAACAATCTTCCTTCTCCCCTACAACAAGAGATAACTGCAGCTTTTAATACTCTTTCTTTCTTTTTTAAAGTACTTTCACTTTGCAACAGATGTAGATAATGTAAAAAACCACAACCAATCACAGCTCAGAGAACAAGTGATCATGTAGTTCTCAGAATATTGAAAGATCTAGAGCACAATCCCTGCACCCAAACCTCAGGAGATATTCTTTTAAAAATATTATGACATTTCTAATAAAATCACTAAACCGTAAGTGATAATATATATATGCAGAGGACCTGGCATAGACACATGCAGGTCTTGCACATGCTGTTTCAGTTTCTGTGACCCACATGTTGATTTAGAGGGCCTTTGTTCTTTGTGGTTTCCATATCCTCTGCCTCTTACCATCCTTCTACCTCCTCTGCTCCTGGGGTTCCCTAAACTCTGGGGGCGTGGTAATCACGGTTAGGGCTGATTGTTCCAAGGTCTTTCACTTTCTGGATATTGTCTGGCTCTGGGCCTCTTTATTTGTTCCTGCGTACTACACAATGAAGCTTATCTAATTTATACGATTAAGGCGTTGATCTGTGAACAACAGAATATCCTTAGGATCCATTTTATCTCTGTATTTTTTTCTTCTTCCTTTAGAACACTATTATTTAGTTTTACCCTAGGTCCCTGGGCTTTCTAGATTTAGTTTTGTTTTTTTTTTCTTTCTTTCTTTTTTTTATTGGTCACCCAAGCAGTATTGGATATGTGTTCCATCTCAGAGAGTAGGCCTTAAGTGAAATCACTTACTCTTTGGTTACTCCATAACCTTTGCGCCACCAGTACCCTATCATTGTAAATGCTAACAATTAAACTGTCACCTGTACCTGCCAGGAGAGGAATAAGCAGTCAGTGTTCTCCATTAGAATGAAATTGGCTATGTCAACCACGCCAGGCCATGCCTCCTGTTGCTGAGAATTTGACCAACATATAGTGGACTCAATAGGTGTTTTTGGTTTGTGTGACCTTTTATTTGTCACAATTTGGTGGGGGCTTTTGTTTGTTTTTCTATTTGGGTGTGGTCTTCTTTTGTTTTCTTGGTTCAGGGTGCTTTTCTGTTGCATTGGGTTTTTGTTTTAGAGAAAGAACTTAAAATGGATAGGTAGGGAAGATGAGCTTATCTGGAAGGACTTGGGGGAAGAGAAAATTATAAAACTATATTTAAATTTAAAGTTGTTTTAAATAATAAAAAATGTTTTTCCCTTTAAAGTACTTATTCATCTAAATTCTTTTATTGACTCTTCACATAGTTATGATATAACATTTATAAGTTAAAATACTTAGGAGTAAATGTAAATAATATTATGAAGAAAATATAACTCTATAAAACTAAAATGATAGATTAGCATTATTGGATATTTCAATTAGTGGTAAAACTGAACTATAACTTGAAAATATAACCTATTCACACTGTTTTACTTTATTAAAAATAACCTTTCAGTTTTTCTCCTTATATTTAAATGAAATACATTTTTCAATATTTGATTTGAGAATTAACAGTGAATTTAAAATATTGAAAGTTTGATAAATGAAGGTTGCCTGTAATCCCTAATTTATATAAGGGCAAGAAGTAGAATAAAATTGCAAAGACTATGTGTCTATAAAATACAGTCCACAAAATTTCATGCATACATTCTGATTATTTGTTATGTCTGGACATTTAGATAAGTATGTTAAAGATGCACATATAAATTCTATTCTTATTGAAACAAAAGGAGTCAATCTTTCTCATTCCACCTTTGTTATTTTAATTATTTTGTCTTAAAATGTTTTCAGAGCTTGTAGGGGAGTGTGATGTCCATTCCACTGTGCAAGCTATTACACCACTTCTCTCAACGCAGTTCTTCTCATTCAAGTGCTATCAAGGATCAGTTTCTCAGCGTGAATAATGGACACCATCTTCATTGTCTTCCATCTGGAATTTAAATTCTCTGCTTGATTTGATGATCTAATTATATTATGTCTACATTTGTAATAGATTGGAGGGATTCTACTTTGTTTCCCATTGCTAGGATCAGAAGTAGACTCACATATTCCTTTAACCCATCTGACAGCTGAAGTCCCAGGCCTTAACAAGCACAATACTCAAGGTCTGTACAAAGTGATGAAGTGGTTATTATGTTTATCTATTTATTTGTATGAGTTTGTAAGTTTGAGTTTATAATGCACATTTTGTGATATTATATAGAATTTTCCTATAATAAAACTGAAATGTGGATAATTTATTTAGAAAATAATCTGAGGAACCCCTTCCTATTTAACAAAATTAAGGGAGGAGGGAGAATGATATAGATAAGAAAGTGAAAAAAGAGAAAAGCAAATTTAGTGATGAAGATAATTTATAATTATTAACTGTGACCAGCTGTGGTGGAATTCTTTCAGAGGCATTTCTGGGAAACTGCCTTCTAAGTTATCTTACATGGCATAGGATATATATAGTCTTTCAACCTGGGTCATAGATTTGGTGAAGGTCACCAATTCCTTCCTCTATATCCATTTCTTTTATTTTTATTATTATTTGTTTATATGGCAAGCAATATATTAGTTTATTTATTTATTTACATTTCAAAAGTTGTCCCCCTTTCTGGTCCACACACCCTTCTCCTCACCCCATCCTCTTCCTACACCCCAGGGAGAATGCTCCCCCTCCTGTCAATGCCCCCCACCTCCACCCCTCCTCACCCCCACCAGCATCACTCTTCTCTAGAGCATTAGGTTTCCCACAGGATTAAGCTCACTTTTCCCACTGAGGCCAGAAAAAGCAGTCCTCTTCTAAATATTTGCCCAAGGCACTGGAGCTGCCCAGGTATAATCCTTGGTTTTGGCTTATTCTCTGGGAGATCTGAGGGGTCTGGGTTAGTTAACACTCTTTCTTCCTATGGTGTTGAATCCCCCTCAACACCTTTAGTCCTTCCCTTAACTCTTACATATGAGTCCCAGACCTCAATCCAATGGGTGACTGTAAGTATCTGCATCTGTCTCAGTCAGCTGCTGGTAGACCCTGTTCGAGGATAGCCATGCCAGGCTCGTGTCTGTAAGCAAAATATAGCATTGGTAATAGTTTCTGGGTTTGATGTGTGGGCATGGTATGGATCTCAAGTTGGGCTGGCCTTTCTGTCAGTCTATGCTCCATTTTGTCCCTGCATTTCTTTAGGACAGGAACAAACCAGAGTTAAAGTTTTCTCTTTTTAAAACTAGTCATTATATTTATTTATATCTCAAATGTTATCTCCCTTCCCTGTTAACCCTCAATAACTCCTACTTCCATCCCATCTGTTCTGTACTCCTTCCCCTTTGCCTCTCTGAGGGTGCTCCCCTAACTACCCACCTGCTCCTGCCCCACCACTCTAACATCCCCCTATGCTGGGACACCAAACGTCCACAGGACTATGAGACTACCCTCCCATAAATTTCAAACAAGCCTATCTTCTGTTACATATGTATCTGGAGTCATGGGTCCCTCCCTGTACACTCCTTGGTTTTTCTTACGGGGTTGCAAGTCCCCTTAGCTCTTTCAGTCCTTCTCCCAGCTCCCCCATCAGGGTCCCAGATCTCAATCTGATAGTTGGGTGGGAGCATCCATATCTGCATTGGTCAGGGGCTTGCAGAACTTTACAGGGAACAGCCACACCAGGCTCCTGTCAGCAAGTGCCTCTCGGCAACAGCAACAATGTAGGGGTTTGGTGTCTGCAGACAGAATAGATCCCCTGGTCGGGGGTCCCCTGATGGACTTTCCTTCAGTCTCTACTTCATTTGTTTTCCCAGTTCTTCCTTTGGACAGGAACATTTCTGGGTTAGAAACTTTGAGATGGGTGGGTGACCCCATCCCTCCACTGGGAACTCTGCCTATCTACCGTAGGTGGTCTCTGTAGGTTCTATGTCCTCTTCGCTGTGCATTTCTGCTAAAGTGACTGCCATTAGATCCTGGGAGCTTCTTGCTTCCCTGGCATCTGGGACCCTCTAGTGTCTACCCCCAGTTCTTCATCCCCTGCTACTACATATTTTTATTTGATTTCCTGACCTTTGTACCTGTCCCTTTGCATACCTAATCCTGTCCCCATTTTTCCCTGTTAGCCTATGGTTTTGTTTTGTTTTGTTTATAAAGTGGGGGGTTGAGTCCATTGATTTTGAAAGATAGTAAAGATTAGTGATTGTTGGTTCCCATTACTTTTGTTATTTGACATGGTATTATGTTTGCATGATTCTCTTTTGTTGGTTGCTGTGAGATAAATAATTTCTTGAGGTGTGTGTGTGTGCGTGCATGCGTGCGTGCGTGCGTGTGTGTGTTTGTGCACGTGCATGTGCATGCTCATGTGCACACACATGCTAATGCATACGCATGTGTGTGTGCAGACACCATCCCTTCAGTGAAAATTTCATCTACTATCCTCTGTAGGGCTAGAGTGGTAGAAATGTATTGTTTAAATTTGATGGTTTTTATGGACTATCTTGGTTTCTCTATTTGTAAGGATTGAGAGTTTTGCTGGGTATAGTAGCCTTGGCTGGTATTTGTTTTCTTTTAGGGACTGCATGACATCTGTCAAGTATCTTCTGACTTTTATAGTCTCTGTTGAGTAGTTCATGTTAATTCACATAGGTTTACCTTTATATGTTACTTGGCCTTTTCCCCTTAAGCTTTTAATATTCTTTCTTTGTTCCGTACATTTAGTGTTTAGATTATTATGTGACTGGAGGGTTTTCTTTTCTGGTCCAATATATTTTGTGTTCTGTCTGCATCTTGTAAAGTTATGGCCAGGTCTTTCTTTAGGTTAGGGAAGTTTTTTTTCTATGAGTTTGTTGATATTTTCTGGTTCTTTGACCTGGAGATTTTTGCTCTCTTCTATTGCTATTATTCTTAAATTTATTTAGTTCATTATGTCCTGAATTTTCTGGATGTTTTGGATTAGGAGCTTTTTACCCTTTTTATTTTCTTTGACCAATGTGTCAATCCCTTTTATGGTATCTTCTATACCTGAGATTTTCTCTTCTATCTCTTATATTCTGTTGGTTTTGATTGCATCTGTAGCTCCTGTTCTCTTTCTCTAGGTTTTAGATTTCCATGGTTACCTTGATTTCTGTTTTCTTTATTGTTTCTATTTCTATTTTTAGGTCTTGGACTGCTTCGTTCAATTCCTTCACCTGGTTTATTGTATTTTCCTATATTTCTTTAAAGAATTTATTTGTTTACTCTTTAAGGACTTCTACCTGTTTGCCTGTGTTTTCATGTATTTCCTTTTGGTGGTGCCAAAATACATTGTCTTCTCTTGCTTATGTTCTTTACTTGCATCTGACCTTCTGGTCATCTCTTGTGGCTGTTGGCTAGGTATCTCTGACTAAAGCCTCCTGCCTTGGAGAGAAGTAGACCTCTGTGACATGGGTTAGAATAGACATCCTGGGAGGCAGGCAATGCTGTCTCTGGCTGGGGGTTTCTCCTCCGTCCCTGGTTAGAGAAGGCCTCTTGTGATCTTGGTTAGTGCAGTATTCCTGTGTCATTGTTAGGGCATTTCTTCTGTGACCTGGTAATGACAGACCTCCTGGGATACAGGTGTGATGTGTCCAGTTGTTGAGGTTATTTGGGAGGGGTTTTCACCTATATCTCCTGGGAGACAGGTAGACTGTGTCTCTAGTTAAGGTAGACCTACTGGGAGACAGGCAGGGTGTGGCATGTAGGGGAGGAGTGAGCATGCTGATCTGCCCCACTTTTATTTTCTTTTGTGGGAAACAATTTCCAATAGCATTAAAGATAGATTGTTTCTCTGTCAGAAATGATAAGCTTAGCTGAATGAAGGTATATCAAAGGAGATGAGGTTTATCAAAGGCTGATGTCGCCACCTTGTTCCACTTGAATTGACCCATACCTCCTAGTAGAAACATGTAGCTATTGGTGTTTATGAGGGTGGCTAGATACAATCTCTAAACAAATCCCTTAATGTAAGGTTAATGGTTTAGGTTAAATTCATGTTTCTGTAGATGACCTTGAGGATATAAAATAATGAGTATTGCTTTCTAAATTTTCTTTTGTTGCTCTGTGTTTTGTAATTTCATAATATATACTTGTGATTAAATTTTGTGAATGGCCTCCAGTGAAATTCATTTTATCACTGATGTGTGGGTATTGTACCAGAAACTTTACTTAATTCTATAAACTTTAGGAGGGTTTTCTGTTCTCAATATTCCATTCCTTTTTTTCTCTTCTTCCTTTCCTTGGTTCCTCTTTCCTCTTTCTCCTTTATTTCTTTTTCTCTTTCTTAATATTTTATTATAACTCTTTTCACGATTTAGTCCTGATTTATTCTATCATTATTAAGAACTAAACATCATATTCATTTGTTATTAATCATCTTGCTCTTAAAAGAGCATTGTGATATCTACGCTGTTGCTTCAGACCTTTAATAGCCATGATTCTTGTTGCTAGTTAGCCACTGCTATGCCTGTAAAAGCTACTTTATTTTTTTAACCTTCTCAGCTTCTGCCATTCTATTCAGTATCCAGAGAAACAGTGAGAAATATGGCTTTTATAACATAGCAGAGGACACTCCCAATCTTCTCCATTATAGTACTATCATTAAGCTTGCTCTTTTCTATTTTATTGAAGAGTCCAGGGCTTATACCAATTGGTAAAAGTTCTTGCATAAAGAATAAATACATCAAAACAAAGGCATCTCTCTGAGTCTCTTGATATTTAGCTCTTTAGATCTCTATCTTAGTTATCTATTAAGGCTGGTCCAGCATTCCCAAATAATGTATTGCTTGCAACACTCTTCTCTTCAGACTTAGAGCCAGTTTTGCAATTGTTAAAATGGAGTCTAGATGTCTTAACCAGGAAACTAAACACTGAGATACTAGAGACTCAGAAGAAGAATTCAATTTCAATCATTTTTCTTGTTCCACAATCCTGCTTTTCTAATAGCTAAAGACTCTCAGCTTCCCTTGATACTACTAGCAAAGGATAATGAGGTTCTGTAACTTTCTTGGTAAAAAAGTTGCTGTCTCCTGAAGACAGATGTCAGTGCATGAAGGAAAGGTCGAGTAGTGGAGACAAGTATCGATATGCAGGTTGTAACCCAGGTAGACCTTTTACTTCATCTCCAGTGACTCTGTCTGACAGGATCAGGGAGGGTAATGATTTCTGGTAGTCTGGTAGGCAGAGAAGAAATACAACTCAAGTTTTAAAAATGTTAAGCTAAATGAACCCATCATAGAACTCCATGTCTTACTTTGATCTGTCAGGGCATGGACATACACAAAGTTGATTTGCTAACACTTTTTCTCTATCACTCCAAGATCATGATAATAAACTTCTAGATAAAACCTGATCATTCCAGTTTATCATCAGTTCCTCAAGAGGAAACATTTCTGCAAGTGCTGCTAAATAGCAACTGAGTGCTTCACATCTCTCATTTTCTGCAAAGGCTTCAAGACCAGATGACTACACAATCCTTAAAGTTCCCTCTGCATTGGTAAGAGCAGAAGCTTTTGCTCTAGCCCTCTCCCCTCTCTTTTTCCAGCATAAGTAATTTTTAATTTTAATACCATAACAGGCTCTAGTATTTGGAGAAGGAATCTATTATCACATCCAAAGTATCATTGCTATATTCAATGTTAACCAGATTTTTTTATAAACTTTAAAAATCTCATTTTTATATCAAAGTCATTTTTATTCATTTTGATGTTTGTGGTGTATATAAAATTAGCATGAAATTAATCTATTTACTCACAAATTCATTTTCTTCTTTGTAATTTTCTCACAGTTTTATAATTTTCCATTTAGGACTGTGCTTATTTTGAGGTAATTTTTGAGAAAGTTGTGAGTTCAATATCTATTTTTAATTTTAAAATCTAATTAAAATTGTTACATCATTTTTCTTCTCACTCTCCTCACTCTTACCAGTCTCATGCCTACAGCAAACTCTCAAAATCTATGGCCTTCTTCTCTTTAAGGATAACACATAAACATATAAATGCAATCTTCTGAGTTTGCTCAGGTTTGTGTGCACTTATATTTCTAGTGCTTACCATTTAGTATTAGATAAGAAATGAGGTGCTCAGTCTTAGGAAAGACTAATTCAACTTCTCTTATCAGATCTTTCTTGCATGTAGATCTTCATCTAAGTGTTGGATTTCCTCTCCCTACTCTGCATATGTTAGAATTATTTTTCTCATATTTAGATTGCCATGCTACTGAGATTTCATGGATGTAGCTTATCGATCATAGCTAAAAGGCAGAATCTCATAGCAGAATTCATTGTTCTCTGGTTTGTAAAAGCTTCTGCTCATTGGGATGTTCCCTGCATAAGTTGTCCTGCAGATGTATCATTTGGGGTCAAGGTACTTCAGAGTGAATTATTTAACTAGTTGTGAATTTCTCCTTTATCAATCCCTGAATTTGGGAAGTTAAACTTATATAGCAGATTTTGGTTTTATTATTTTTTTATTGTATTATTTTTGTCTTGGATATTCTGATTTGTTCCCTCTCAACCTAGAATTTGCCTGCTAGTCTCTACAAAGCAATTTTTAAGTTTAGTTGTAATCACATTGAATATACAAATCTGATTAAGAATTACAAGTGATTTAACAATGGTGGTCTTCCTAGTAATAAATTAGAATATATCTACCTCTAATTTATTTCATTGAAGTTTTCTATTTTCTTCATATTTATCATCTATATAAAAAGTGATAGGTTGACACTTGAATATTTAATTGTTTCTTTTTTTATATTATATTTTGTTTTTAATTTTATATTTCAGAGATCCAATGCTACTACACAAATAGGTATATAGTGAAGTTATGACACTTGGGTTGACAATGCTCCCCAAAAGTCATGAATTATTTTAAAAATACCACAATACCTCACATGAGAAATCACTGTACGAGTTTAGTTGAGGTAGTTAAAAATGGTTCACAGAACACTATAGGCCATTATTGTTGCTTTTGGTTGTCTCCCAAGGGTTTAAAGGTACATCCCTATCTTTATCAGACCCACACAGTTCAGATATAGGATTTGAAAATTTTGAGGTGGATTTAAGCTGAAATCTTCCGTCCTGAAGTTTTGCTTTCACAATACCAGAAGGTGAATGCAAACTACCAAGGGAAGGAAGCAGTCAATAGCCCTACTCAACTGTGATGCCTATGCCTTGAACAATGACAATGGGGAACTAGTGGTAGTTACATGCTGGTAGTAACCAATATTTGTCTAATTGAATACAGACCTGCCCAACAGGAGGGAAATCATAGCCTAGGCAACTGCCCAGGGCTAGTTAATTAAGTATGGGTCAAAAAGGAGCACATATTACAGTAACTTATTAGATTAGCAAATTGTTCACATGCATTACAAAATCTATCTTCTAAGTTGCTATATTAGCCTCTTTCTTCAGGAGTTTTCATACATAAGCAATAATGTTAACTCAAAGGCATTTCACTTCTTTCTCCATATTTACGCACATATTTTTCCTACATAATTTTCCATTTAGGACTTTGCTTATTTTGAGGTAATTTTTGTGTTACTGCATTTAGTAGAACCGGTGGTGTGAGATTACTAATAGAGGTGGCAGGAACAGCAACAAGAGGCATCCTTACTTTCTTCTTAAGGGCAACGTAGTTTGCTTTTACCACTACAGTTTTTACTATAGTTTTTTAAAAATATTCTTTAGCAAATTCATATTTTTGTTATTTTTTATAATAACAGAACTTTGAAGATAAATTATTAACTTTATTTAATATTGTAAATTCAAGAGTGATGTAAAATTTATCATTTCTTGTTTGGAAAGCATAATGTCCAAACGGTTGCGATAAATATTGACCCTGAATTGTCTCTCCTGCATCATTAGTAGGAATGAAAGCCACAGCTGATGAATTTTCCATTGTCACTGCAGACATGTGCAGAGTTTCAGAACCTGCTGGATAGTAAAACCAATCAGAAAATGGCATATGACCTCAAACAAGGGAGAACGTAATAGCTACACTTGATAAATTTTCTTTAAAAAAATAGAACATTTTAGAAGGGGTGATAAGCCATAAAAGATAATTTAACTAAATTTTAGGCATACTTTTTTTTTTTTGGTTCTTTTTTTTTCGGAGCTGGGGCCCGAACCCAGGGCCTTGCGCTTCCTAGGTAAGCGCTCTACCGCTGAGCTAAATCCCCAGCCCCTTAAGCATACTTTTTAAATGATGAAATCCTGTTAAAACAACTGAACATGCAATAATGAATTTTTCAAGTTTAGATTGGGAATTGTGTGAATCTGAATCTCTTGTAAAAAGTCTAGTAAGTGCCCAAGTCTTTTTTTTTTTTTTTATACTATGTGTTCTATGTCATAGAAGATAGAAATGCTGGTAACTTTTGTAGGACACAATCAGACTCAATTCTTGAGTTTAAATTTTACGTACTATATGATTCAGATCTGAATCTGGGAATACTTTTCTTGTTTCATTCTCATCATTGAGAAACAGATTCATGTCGGTTACTTCTCTGTATCACATATAGTTTACCTCCAGAGGATGGCTCAACTTTGTTCCTGCATGTCAACTGACTGGAAAACTCAATACAGTTTCTATTTCTACAATGGAAAAACATCTATGTGCTTATTTTTAAAATCAGTTTTCAAGTGTCACATCTTTCTTACTTGGATAGAATTTAGATTTCTATAAATGAAGTTAACAAAATGTTCCCAAAGGAATAATTATTTTAACCTGTGAAAGAGAACATATGCTCTTTTTATGTCTATCAATTCCCCTATTTAAAAAAAGTAACAATATACATAGCTAATAAAGCTACTGTAATGATGTGCTTAATGTACACAGTCATTATTTTGAGGGGGTCACACCCTTTAGAGCAATCTAAGCAGCTTTTAAACAATTGGGGGAAAATTAAAGAATAGATGACATTGAAGTGTTTATAGACTTTAATATTAAGGAAATTAGCAAATGGATGTATTTTCTGGTCCTTTACCGTTTTTTGGATTTCAGAGTCTTATAAACCTTAACTATTCTTCAATGTATGATTGCTGTGTTTTCTTCCAAATGGAAGTACATATTGAAACCTTTTATTATTTATCATTATTTATTATTTGTTATTATTATTATTATTAACATCCAGTTGTTACCCCCATCCCTGTCCTCCCTCCCACAGTTCCTCATTGATTCTTCCTTCCCCCTGTCTTTAAGAGAATGTGCCACCTCCCTGCCAGGCCTCCCCACTTCCTGGGACCACAAGTCTCTGCAGGTTTAGGCTCTGTGTCTTCTCCTACTGAGGCCAGACCAGATAGTTCTCTGTTGTGTGTATGTCAGAGGTCTCCAACCAGCTCTTGTATGCCATCTGGTTGGTGACCCAGTGTCTGAAAGATCTCAGGGGTCTGGGTTAGTTGACACTGTTGGTCTCCCTATAGGGTTGCCTTCTTCCTCAGCTTCTTCTAGCCTTTCCCTAATTTAATCACAGGGGAACTCAACTTCAGACCAATCATTGGTTGTATGTATCTGCATCTGTCTCACTCAGTTGTTTGTGGGGCCCCTTGGAAGACAGACATGCTCCTGTCTGTAAGCACACCACAGCATTAGTATTAAAGCCAGGCCTTGGAGCCTCCCCTTGAGCTGGATCCCAAGTTGGTCACTAAACCATCTTTCCCTCAGTCTCTTATCTATTTTTTCCCTGAGGCTTGCTTGCTTGCTTGCTTGCTTCCTTCCTTCCTTCCTTCCTGTCTGTGTTTCTGTCTTTCTTTCTTTTTTAGACAGGAACAATTTTGCATCAGAGTTTTGACTATGGGATGGCAACCTCATCCTTCTAATTGATGCCCTGTCTTTCTACTGGAGGTAAACTCTACAAGCTCCTTCTCCCCACTGTTAGACATTTTATCTAAGGTCTCTTCCTTTGAGTCCTAAGAGTCTCACACCTCCCAGGTCTCTGGAACTTTCTAAGTGTCCTCCTACCTCCATTCACCAAGGTTGCACATTTCCATTTATTCTGCTGGTCCTCAGGGTTTCTCTCATGTCTACCTCAATCCCTTACTTGATCATGTTCCTCTTTTCCCCACCCCTCTTCTCTCCAACCCTGGTTGCTCCCTCCTTCTGCCTTTTCATCTCCTTCCCAAGTGGGATTGAAATATCCTCATTTGGGCCCTTTTGCTTGTTAGCCTTCTTGAGTTCTGTGGATTGTATCCTAGATATTCTGTACTTTTTTGGTAAATATCCACCTGTTAGTGAGTATGTCATTTGGTCTGAGTTATTTCACTGAGGGCATTTTTAGTTCCATCCATTTGCCTGCAAAATTGTTTTTAATAGCTGGATACTATTCCATTGTGTAAATGTACCATATTTTCTAGGTCTATTCTTCTGTTGAGGGACATTTGGTTGTTTCCAGCTCCTGACTATTCTAAGTAAGGCAGCTCTGAACATAATGGAGCATATGTCCTTGTGATATGTTGGAGCATCTTTTGGGTATATGCCCAAGACTGGTATAGCTGGGTCCTCAGGTAGAACTATTTCCAATTTTCTAAGGAACCACCAGATTGATTTCCAGAGTGGTTGTACCAGTTTGCAGTCCCACCAAAAGGAGTGTTCCTCTTGCTCCATATCCTGACCAGCATCTGCTGTTGCTTGAGTTTTTGATTTTAATGATTCCTGTTGGTGTAAGAAGGAATCTCAGGGTTATTTTGATTTGCTTTTTCCTGATGACAAAGGACTTTGAACATTTCCTTTAGGTGCTCTGGGGCCATTTAAGATTCCTCTGTTGTGACTTCTCTCTTTAGCACTATACCTCATTTTTTGGTTGGGTTGTTTGGTGTCTTTGGAGGTTAGCTTGAGTTCTTCATATACTTTGGGTATTAGCCCTTTATTGGATGTGGGGTTAGTGAAGATTTTTTTCCCAATCTGTAAGTTGCTGATTTGTCCTATTGACTATGTTCTTTGTCTTGCAGAAGCATTTCAGTTTCATAAGGTCTCATTTATCAATTTTTGATCTTAGAGCCTGAGCCATTGGATTTATATTTAGGACATTTCCTCCATGCCAATGATTGGAGGTTATGTCACATTTTCTCTTCTATTTGATTCAGTGGATCTGGTTTGAGGTCCTTGATCTGCTTTGACTTGAACTTTGTGCAAGATGACAATTACGGATCTATTTTCATTTTTTCTACATACCAATTGCCATTTAGAACAGTACGACTTATTGAAAATGCTTTCTTTTTTTCATTGTTTATTTTTGGCTTCTTTGTCAAAAATCAAGTGTCCTTAAATGTGTGTGTTTCTTTCTTGGTGTTCGATTCTATTCCATTGATCATCGTGTCCTGTCTGTCTCTGTACCAATGCCATGCACTTTTTATTACTATTGCTCTGTAGTATAGTTTGAGGTCAGGAATGGCGATTTCTTTAAGAAGGTCTTTTATTGTCAAGAAGTGTTTTCACTACCCTGGGTTTTTTGTTTTTCCATATGAAATTGAGGATTGCTTTTTTCATATCTGTGAAAAGTTGTGTTTGAATTTTGATGAGGATTGGATTGTATATTGCTTTTAGTAGGATGTCCAGTTTTACTCTACTAATCCTTCCAATCTGTGAGCAAAGGAGATCTCTCCATTTTCTGAGGTGTGCTTTTGTTTCTTTCTTGAGAGACTTGAAGTTCTTGTTATGCAGATCTTTTACTTTTTTGGTTAGAGTTACCCCAAGATATTTTATAATATTTGTGAATTTTGTGAAGGCTGTTTATTTCCCTACTTTTTCTCTCAGCCCATTTTTCATTTGTATAAAGCAAGATACTGATTCGTTTGAGTTAATTTTATATCCAGCACTTTACTGAAGTTGTTTATCAGCTGTAAAAAGTCTCTGGTAGAATATTTGGGGTTGCTTATATATATTATCACATCATCTACAATTAGCGATACCTTGACTTAGTTTTTGCCAATTTGTATTCCCTTGATCTTCTTTTGTTGTTTATTGCTCTAACTAGCACTTTGAGTACTATATTAAATAGATAAAAGGAGAATGGACAGCCTTGCCTTATCCCTCGTTTTAGTGGGATTGCTTCAAGTATCTTCCCATTTAATTTAATATTGGCTTTTGGTTTGCTGTAAAGTGCTTTTATCATGTCTAGGTATGGGCCTTGAATTCCTGATCTCTACAATATTTTTAACATGAAGGGTTGTTGTATTTTGTCATATGCTTTTTCAGCATCTAATTAGATGATCATGTGACTTTTTTGAGTTTGTTTATATAGTGGATTATGTTCATTCATTTTCATATATTGAATCAACCTTGGATCCCTGAAATGAAGCTTATTTGATCATGGTGAATGATGGTTTTGATGTGTTCTTGGATTTAGTTTGCTAGAATTTTGTTGAGTGTTTTTTTATTGATATTCATAAGTGAAATTGGTCTGATATTCTCTTTCTTTGAGGGGACTTTGTGTAGGTTATGTATCAGAGTAACTATGGCTTCATACATTGATATTTCAGTAGTGTTCCTACTGTTTCTATTCTATGGAGTCATTTGAGGAGTGTTGGTATTAGCTCTTCTTTCAATGTCTGGTAGAATTCTGCACTGAAGCCATCTGGCCCTGGGCTTTATTTTTGGTTGGCAAGTTTTAATGACTTCTATTTTCTTAGGAGATATGGGTCTTTTTAGATAGTTTACATGCTCTTAATTTAACTTTGGTACGTGGTATCTATTTTCAAGTTTTCTCTTTGTGTATGGGCTTTTATAGAAAGATTAGATGATTTTTTGAATTTCCTCATTTTCTGTTATTTCTGCCTTTTCATTTGTGATTTTGTTAATTTGGATACTATCTCTGTTCTCTATAGTTAGTTTGCCTTGGGGTTTAATCTATCTTTCTGAATTTCCGAAAGAATCAGCTTTTAGTTTTGTTAATTCTTTGTATTATTCTCTTTGTTTTTAATTGGTTGACTTAGGCCCAGACTATTTCTTGCAGTCTACTCCTCATGAGTGTGTTTGCTTCTTTGTATTCTAGGGCTTTCAGGTATGCCATTAAGTTGCTAGTTGCTCATCTTCATGAGATAGGATTTTACATTAGCATCCTTGTTTTCAGACATGTTTTAATATCCTGGGATTGCCGTGGTATGTGAAATAGGTTCTGATGGTGCCAATGTACATTGGTTTCTGTAGCTCATGGTCTTGTCCTTGTCTCCTGCCATTTGGTTATCTTTGGTGTTAATTGCCCTCAGTGTTTCTGTCAGGAACCTGCCTCCTAGGTCCCTGCCTTGCTTCAGGTCTCCTGAGAGACCTATGGCCCTGGCTCCAGCAGATCTCCTGGGAGGATTACAGACTGTGAGGACTGTTGCCTGGATGCAGCAGATCTCCTGGGAGTCCTTCAGACTGTGGGTTCTTCAGAGGGGCAGACATGTTGATGATCTGCCCTAGCCAAAGTGAGGTGGAGTTCAAATAGATGGGATAGATCCCAAGTCTTCTGTCTCCTCAGGGTTCCCAGCTGCTATGGTTATTTGGAAGACTTCCTAACCTGTTTCCCTGGGTGCAGCAGATTTTCTGGGAGGCCTTCAGACTTTGGAGTCTTCACACAAGCTGATGATCTGCCTTGGTAGAAGGCACAGGCTGGGAGGACATATTGTAATTTTAACTTCCAATGGGAGATGGGATCTTGGGGGGTAACTAGGCAGAAGCAATCTTATAAAGAAAACTTGTAGGGTGATACATGCTATACATGATGAGATTAGTGTTTTTTTATGAAATTATCTGTTATTGGTAGTGGTTGTGGTGGTGATAGTGGTGGTGGTGGTGGTAGTAGTGTGTGTGTGTCTCTCTCTCTCTGTGTGTGTCTCTCTGTCTGTGTGTGTGTGTGTGTGTGTGTGTGTGTGTGTGTTGGAGAGAGAGAGAGAGAGAGAGAGAGAGACTATTTAAGTCACATAGATTATGGTGTATCATAGCTTTCTTACCTATGTGAATAGTTAAATAAGTGAGCTCTTACAGTGTAGTCCCCATACAATAGATACCAAAGAATATAGAAATGACTTTGTGATATGAATTATGACTAGATGAGTTTGAAATGTGTACTGGAAAATTTCAGCAATGGAATTCAACAGACAGTGCATGTGAGAACTTAGAATGAAAGTATCTTGTCTTCTTTGATAATGTATATAAATGGCTATCTGTATCAATATAGCTATTAATGTAGAGAATGTTGGCAGAAATGGGGAAGTCAACTTTAATGCTAATGATATTGCCAGTGGAATTATAGAACATTTTGGACTAATGCTAGAGAGCTAATATGACAATGAAGAATTTGCTTGAATTTACATTTTAGTGTATTGTTGAATGGAAGGAGTTTCAAGACATATAACTTCCTGTGTAGCGGTAGTTTTGGCTACACTGTTTTGTGGTCCCAGTGAGTATATCCTTCCAGCCACCTGCCCAGAAACTCTGGATTTGTGATAGAAAGATTACACACATTAGCTTATATTTGAAATGCCTTGGTTACCTCAATGGCTGGGCAATTCTAATCCTCCACCAGCTATCATAGATTTCCTTCTGGCACTTCTGACTCAACACACTGTGGTTTATCTTTGGGACACTGTTTCTTCTGGGTAGTGCCCTAGATTTGCTGCCAAAGATGTTTCTGGTCAGCCCTCTTGGGGACTGCATTCTTTTTCATGTACATTTCCAATGATTTTCCTTTTGCAGGCCTAAATCTGATCTGTCTTCCTCTGAAACATGGGGATTCTCCCCCCCCTCCTCTCTCTCACTTCCTAGCCCATGCATATCTAAGGCTCCTGCTCTGTCTCCCTTTGCCTAGCCATTGGCCACTGGCATATTTATTGATTGACCAAAAACCAAGTGATGATAAAGACCTAAAGTGTTTGGACACCCAGATTGGCCACTGGCATATTTATTGATTGACCAAAAACCAAGTGATGATAAGGACCTAAAGTGTTTGGACACCCAGATTCCCAATTAAATCAAAGCATTAGAGCCAGTCTCCAAAACCTTAGCTTTTTTTGTGCAAATGAAAAAGAAAAAAGGCTCTTCTGTCAGGCATAAATTGAGCATAACCATAAAAATTATGTAAGTTGCAGAGTATGATATACAATTAAGATACAGTCCATCATATTTGTTAATTCGATAAAGTACTGTGCCATCATATCCTAAGGAGCTTAAAATTCTATCCCTGAATTATGTTTTGATTTTAGTCTGTATCATCATCTGAAAACCATGCTTTCAGCTCTATATCATATCTCACCATGCTAAACAACTTAAGTTTGCTTATGAGACTATAACTAGTCTTCAACCCCAACAGAAATCTAAGGATGAATTAAATATTACCTGAATATATAGGAAGCATAAAAGCATAGCTTCTGGGAGTTGGGGATTTAGCTCAGTGGTAAAGTGCTTGCCTAGAAAGCGAAAGGCCCTGGGTTTGGTCCCCAGCTCCGAAAAAAAAAAAAAAAAAGCATAGCTTCCGGACCCTAAACTGAAGAGACCGCTGACTACCTGGACAGTCCAACATTGGAGCGTCTGTTTTCAGCCTTCTTGTCCAGATCCATCTGAAAGACCTTGAAATACAGTAGGAAGTATAAAGGACTAGCTTACCCTTTGTTGGTATAGCTTATCTGTCTACTATCCCACATCTATTTGTCCTTTTTGGACAGTATTTTGTCTGCAGATGATAAAGACAATTTCTGCCCAA
This sequence comes from Rattus rattus, assembly GCF_011064425.1. Taxonomy (NCBI): domain Eukaryota; kingdom Metazoa; phylum Chordata; class Mammalia; order Rodentia; family Muridae; genus Rattus; species Rattus rattus. Next base: position 24,572,797 of record NC_046163.1, read on the forward strand.
CGGCTACCTTGCCATGAAAAGCAACCTCACCTGAAGGTAAAAATGCTCAATTCTTCATAGAAGGGGAATTCTGAAGCTGTCAGAAGCAGGCATGTCTCATTGTCAAATGAGTCTTAATAGTGAAATACCATTAAATGTAAATGTCATATTCTGTGGATTTCTGATGGTTTTTGATGATATCTATCTATAGAAAATATATCTGAACTGTTAAAGCTTACTACTCTTAACCATTTGAGTACATTGAAAACACTTTATCATTATCAAATCAGAATCTAACATAACCATGAGTTTACTATGTGACCCTTAACTTTGTTACCTAATCATCCTAAAAAGTTTGTTATAGCAGTTATTAGAATGGCATCCAGGCCTTGTATTCTTAAATGAGTTGAATAGGCACAATGCTAATCTAAGAATAACAATATTAATTTCAAATTTTGTATCAACATACAGATTTATATCAATGAGAGTCTTAGTTATAGATGAATGTGCAAATTCTGTACCAATGTAAGAAATTATAATATCAAATTTGCATCAATTACAAAGATTACTATCTATGTAAGATTGTGGCAATACAATGTTTTGTTCAATAATACAATTAGTAACCCATTCTATCTATTTTCTCCCTGTTCAAAATTACAACCGCTTTTGAATTATCCCTCAAAATGACAACCTATCTATTTTATTTGTAAAATAACCATAACAAGATACCCAAACCCAAGAAATCAGGATGACAACTCTCTATGGATTCCTCTTGCTAAATAGGGGAGATAAAATTATTTAAAGGGGTGAAAAGTAGAAAAATTAGAAAAATTGGTTAGATTTAAAAAAGCTAGCTTTATCATCTGTTATCCAGTCTCTGTATGCTTAGAAGGCTCAGGGCTTGACAGAGGTTCTGACTGGATCCATCTGAAAGGTTGCACGAGGTGCGATCATTTGGAATCAAGTAGCAATTCCTAAAGCTGTTCTGCAAGAAAGTTTCTGGAGAGCTTCAGGCTGGAACAGCAGGTCAGTTCAGCATCTCTGAGTATAAATTTTGTCAAAGCCATAATTTCTGTAATATATGATCCTTTGAGCAAGATATCAAAGAAAAGACATATTTCTTCTGTTTACAAGAAAATTTAAAAACAGAAATGACAAAAAGAAGGAATTGTTGGGCAAAGGGTAACCAACAATTAGTATTTTTTAATGATCTTTAGAAAACATGTGCTGAAGAAAAATCTTACAGTAAAGCTGACCAACACTGATCTCAGTATGAATTTTACTATGGGATTAATCATCATTTACCCCAGAAGAAGAAACATCTGTTTGAAATAAAGAAGGGAAATTGGATCCAGTAAGGCTGTCATGTACTTTAGATTTTTATATTCCGCAGGACAAGAATAGAAGGGTGTTCTGCTGAAACCTGTGCTATTTCTCAAAGAAAGTGAAGAATCTTCTGGAAGGTTAACAATTATGGTTTAGGGCAGATCATTTCCATCAGTCTCCACTAGGTGGTATCAACTGGACTCATGATAGTATGCCACATACTTGGCAGAGTACCTGGAGTGAAATAACTCATAGGTAGAGCCTAGTTGTTGGTACCAAACTACTGAGCCACAAAGATAATATTGTCCATTAGGAATGTCTTAAGGGCCTTCTGGTCTCCATCTGCGCTAAGAGCTAAGGCTGTCCCACAGCCCTCCAGACACAAAGCCTGCAGAGAGAGCTGGTCTTCTAGGAGTGTTCTCACTCCTAAGCCCACCAGTTAGACCCTACTTTCACTCCACTAACTGTCCAAAGAAGGACCTGCCAGGTTCTCACAGAGCTCAGGAATCACTGAGCAGCCTGGGACAGAATTCTTCTGGTCTATATGTACATTCAGAGATTAGGCTGTCCACAGCCCTCCAGACCCAAACCCTGCTTGGAGAAAGCTGGTCTCCCAGGAGTGCTCTCATTCCTAAGGTCACAGGCTCACAGACCCACAGGAGGGACAAGCTCCAGTCAGAGACAGCAAGACAAACTAAGATCAGAGATAACTAGATGGAGAGAGGCAGGCACAAGGACATAAGCAACAGAAACCAAGACTACTTGACATCATCAGAAATTAGTTCTCTAACTACAGCAAGTTCTGGATACCTCAATGCCCTAGACCCATGGCTCCAGTCTCATGTGTAGCAGAGATTAGCATTGTCTGGTTTTAACATTAGGAGAAGCCCTTGGTCTTGCGATGTCTCTGTTCCCCAGTGTAGGAGAATACCAGGGTGTTGAGGTGGGAGTTGATGGTTGGGAGAGGGAGCATCCTCGAGACGGAGGAGAGAGGGTATGGGGGGTAAACCAGGAAAGGGATATCATTTTAAATGAAAAACACATAAACTGTCCAATAAAAAAAAGAACAAAAACAAACCAAACAAACCAAAAAGGAATTTCTTAAGGAACAGGGGTTCAAGTTAGCAGAAATTATAGTTGAGCCTTAGTATCTTGTGAGATTTGCTTTAATAGATTTAGATTTATTTGTGTGTATCAATGCTTCTTTCTTTCCTACATATTTTTGGAATGGGAAGGCATACCCAATAGTTTTTGAAGCTTAGTAATTGCAAAGCATATTATTTATTTTCTTTCAAAAGTTCATAATCAGAGAAGAAATCCATCCTGAGCCTTATTTATGTTCTACATGTATGATACATAGATGAGACTTTAGAGTGAAAAGACTGAGGATTACAGAAGAGGGACATGGTACTGTCATTGGCCAGGGATGAGACATTATATATTGCATGTATTTTTCCTCCAAAATTCCGTATGAAAACCCAAAGTCCTAATAAAATAGTCTTCTATTTGTAAAAATGGGGCTTGTAGACAGTAGCTAGACTTATTGGGTATGAAAGTAATGCCTCTACACTAGCATTTCTACATCTCTTCTTTTGTTACAAGTGCAATAATATTATCCACAGAAAAGACAACTTGAGTTTGCTATCTTAGCCACAAAAAGGGAAAACTATCTTCAAGCAGAATGAATGCTTTTACCACAGGTCAGATGTTCAGAACACTAGAGTAGGTATGACTTTTCAAACCCTAAATATGTGAGGATAATCTGTTTGAGTATTTTTCAAGCAACAGGAGTTATTTTTGTAAAGGACCAACACAATAACAAAATGCAGCTATGAGATATAGTTAGATGATTTAAGTTTTAAAGTTGTTTAGAGTGGCAGCATATTTTTAGTACCAAGGATGTTAAGCCAGGAAGATTCAGCTTCAAGTGGGTCCAAGCATATAATAAGAAACTGGCTTTAAAAACTAAATGAATACAGTTAATTAAACCAAATAAAATCATTTCAATGAATTGCTAAGTTTTTTTTAAATCTTTCTAATATTCTATGATGCACACAGACCCAAAAAATGAAAACTAAAAGGCAGAAGGATGAATGAAGGTTCATTGTCATCAGAGAGTAACAAATATGAAAGGAGTAAATGTCTAAGACTAACCACCTAGTGGGATTGAAGGTAAGGGATGAACATATAAAATTAGTTCTTGAAGGAGCCTCCCCAGAGTAGAGTGTGTCTGCTGACACAGTCTGTCTTGATTAAAATTAATTCTGCATTAAGCAGCCATTGGTGAGCTAGACACATTTCTCTTTCATATACATGGTTTTCTGACATAGTGCTTTTCTGTCCATTAGCACCTGACTTTTGGCATATTTTAAAAGCTTATCAAACAAATCTATGCTTTCATTAGGATTACTTTTTGTTCATTGCATCAGACTTTGTTAAGCCTGCTCTCTGCACTATACTAATACTTAGTGTATTGACTAAGAAATGATGAACTTATGTGAATTTTCCTTGTCACATATGACTCAGGACAAACTTTCATGGACTTATTTGATGCATAAATGTCACTGAATGTGATTACATAGTCAAATCTGTGTGTGTTTTATAAATTACTAAGTTTTGATTTAATTTTAATTCTTTTTTAATTTTTGTAAGAGTAGAGCATGGCTGCTTGCTATTGCTGGGTCCCTTTCCTCTTCCTTCTCTTGTTTCTTTACTCCCTTAGCAATATTTATAATGAAGAAAAACTTTTGAAAATCCATCATATAAGTCTTTGAGACTCTTAGTATTTCTTACTTATGTTCAAAATACGTTTATGCATATTTCTCTATTATAAGGTCATGGAAATGTGTTTTTTTTATGTGGGAGATTTATTTTCATGTGTAGCATTTACATCAAAATGATGCTGGGGGTAAGTTCTGTTTACTATTGAGTATGTGCTTGACTTTTATTTTTTTAAATGGCTACACATGCAAAAATCTCTTCACAATATATTACACTATTCCACTTAAACCCGTTTCTATTGTGCTAATGTGTATCTTTGTCATGACACTTTCACAAATAGAGTTATGGTCAAGGTTTTTGGTTCACTTGCTTTCTTTAAGTGTGTATGAGCTCTTAAAACTTCCATACAACATCTTGATTCAGCTGGTTGACTTGTAAATGTCACTCGAGGACTTTTTTTTAGTTATTTTCCTTAATTTTATCAGTATTTGAGAATTTTGGGCTATGTATTTTGATGATATTCACACGATCTCTTAATCACATAACTTTCTGTCTCTCTTTTTTTAATCCTCCAAAGTACAGTTGTTGTTGCCCATATCATCTTAAACATTTGGCTTTCCACTGGAGTGTTATTCAACTCACTAAGGGTTGCATCTTTTAACAAAAACTGACTCTCTGCCAGTATCTATCAATTGCTTGTAGTTGTATAATAGAAGGTAAGAGTTCATGCCCTTCTCTATGCTAGGTAATGAGCTTGCACAGGTCTTGCATATGCTGTCTCAACTCTTGTGATTTCATATATTCCACTGCCAGTTGTAACCAGAAAACCCTTTTCTGGTAGTCATCTTCTCCCTCTTGCTCTTATAATCTTTCTCCTCCCTGAGCATTGGAAGGTCAAGGCATGATATAGATACACCACATAGAGTTGAGCTTCCCATAGTTTCTTATTCTCTGTGCCTTGTCCAGTTGAATATATTTGTGTTAATCACCATCTATTACAAAATCAACTTCTCTGACCAGAGTTAAGAGATGCTAATGTAAGAGATCAATGATAAATCACTAGTCATTGACTTAAAACTATACCTATTTAGAAGAGTAATAGTTGTAGATTCTCCCCAGGGTCTATGATCTGACTAGCCACAGGTTATTGGTAATATTACTGGTGACACATAGTTGTGAGTTTCAACTTGTAGAGCAGGCCTTAAATCAAATCATAAAGTCATCATTACTTCTATAACAGTATTGCACCAGTGAGTATGCCTTTCTATACTGGTCACTCTTGTAGCTCAGAGATGATAAAGATGGATAAGATTTGAGATTCATTTTATCTTCCAGTATAGTGCATAATACCTCCTGACAATGAAGGAACTCGTTGATAATGATGGTGTTTCTAAAGCTTCAACGTTAGTGTTAGCCAGCTTTGTCCATGGTCTATGACCAATGTGTTAGCTATTTACCTGTAAATAAAAATTATATGATGAAAAATTTCAGGCAGATGGATGGCACTGGAAACAATCATTCTGGGTGAGCTAATCCAGACCTAGAAAGAAAATACTATATATATATATATATATATATATATATATATATATATCTTTCTTATTTAGTGAATGTGTGTTTTGAATGTTTAGACATGTGTTTTTAATTTTCATTAAGGTATAGGTATAATTAAGAGACCATCTTGTGAGGATTTCAAGAGTTGGGATATAGAATATAGTATAAAGGGTTAAGGATGAATAATAGCATATGAATAATTAGATGGGATGAGTAATAGGAGGGAAAAGTGAAGGGCAAAATGTGATAAAGATAGCGAATACTGAAGAACTTTAACAAAAGTCATATGAAACCGCATCTTACAGAACCTTTACAATATATACACACATACATTAAAAGGGGGGAGTATAAGCACAGTAATCTTATAAGAGGGAAACAGATCCTCTGCAAGACACTACAGACAGTAAACAACAACCAAAGCTTAAAAGTACAGTGCCAAGAATGATTTATCTCTTTAAGAATTGTTGGCCAGTAGTATCTCACAGACTCACCAAAGTATAGGCTCTTGCTAATACTCTTGATTATTCTCCATATTTGATGGTAAAATTCTATGCCAATTACAATATATGCATGGGGAGTAAGAAAATTTAATTAAAGATTTTAACTTTTTAATGACTTCTCAGGCAAAATACATTTTCTGGGTATTCAATTTTATAATCCATATATACACTGTGTATCAATCAATATATTTATGATATGTAAATATATGATGAACAATATTATTGACTTGTTTATTCACAGATGGTATATTTATTTGTTATTATTTTTTATGTTTCCTAAGTATGTTGTTATTGAAGTAAAAAATTTAGAAATTGTATGTTGTTTGGATGAAATTAACCCTCTATCACTATAAATTATAATTCAATATGCTAACACGGGCTATAGTAACTATGTTTAAAGACCAGCATAAGCATCATACTGAGACTAAGCATTTAAACATGCAAATCAAAGCAAGGTTTAGAGATTAAGAGAACTTGTTGCTCTTGCATAGAAACTTGGTTTAGGTCCCAGAACCAACTTAACCAACTTGGTGGTTCACAATCTCTGTGACTGCATTCCATAGGTTTGACTACCATCTTGTGACTCTGTCAGTACAAGATATGTATATATTTTTATTCAGACAAAGCACTGATTTTAAATTTTATTAAATAGTAGATTAGTTGCTTTTCTTGTTCTGGTGCACACATACCAAATGGTGAGAAGAAACTTTCAAGAGGAAAGGGCTACTTTGGGTTGTAGTTTGAAGGTAGACATTTCTCAACTTGGTTTCTTACGTTTTACCTTTAACATGCATCTTGTACTAAATAGGAGCAAAGGCAATTGCCTATACTATTAGAACAATAGACCCCCACTACATAACATAATAAATTCAAAAGAAGCAAACCTTTCTTGTCACTGGGAATTTTGGTAGTCCATGGTATCTAATGGGAGCACTGGATTCCCATTATAGAGTATCTGGAATTATAATCTCTTTGTATTTACATGTTTGAATATTAGGAAGCTTCTTCAGTAGTAAGTTTTCATGACTCTTTTCAGAAGATCTTTTGAGTTCATTTTTCCTCCCACCTTTCTCTCTTCTACCCTTCCCTCCTATTAACCACCCAATTCCTCTTCTGTCTTTCTTCATGTAATATCAGTACATGTGATAAGACATAAATAAGCAATACTTGATGTTTGAAAACATTCCAATAAGCTTATTTTTCTGCACATGAATAAATATAAAAGATAAGATGCTCTCAAATTTGCTCTGTTGGTGACTGCACAACCAAAGCTCTTTGTGTTGCCGATTGTAATGGGGCTATGAATGACCTTATTTGAAATGCTTAGAATTACTTACTTAGGACCACTGAAGTAAACATGGGAGGCAACCACTATATCACTTAGTGCTATCTCTAACCCTATAGTATCATTTAAACAATAAAATATAATTTAGTGTTTTTTTATCCCATTCTAATTAGAAGAAATATTCTCTGATTCTGTAACTTCTTTGGGATGGCATTCATGCAGAAAATACAAAATGTTCTTAAGAAGTGTAAAAGGAAACTTTAGTAGATAATGAAAACTTCTACAAATGTTCCTATGAATAGAAGCTTGTCAAGGTAATTTCTGATATTTTATATCAGTTAAATACATATCTAACCAATATACTCTACAGTCTTACAGCTCATTTACTGACAACTATATATTGATTTTCTAATGGGCAGGCAATATTGAGACCTTCCTTGATTCCAGCCTTAAAACTGTACTTGCCTCAATTTGAAATATTTAACTATAGCAACTAGAATACTTAAGTGACCTCCCAAAGCAAAATATGTAATTGTTCTGTGTCTCTCATTTTGAGTTATAAGGAACTACCCATATGTATGTATGTATGTATATATATATATATATACACATATATATATAATGCTTTTGAATTGTTTTGCAAACCATCCATTCTTTGCTGTCTGCCTTCATTTCCAAAAATGGGCCAATTTACTAATGTTTTTGCTATACTGCTCTGTTTTGCTTTTTAGCATTTGAATAATTACTTCACTTCTTTTCTTTACAATTTTTTCAAACTTTCATTTTCCTTAATGTATTATCTACTGACCCCCCACAAAGTAAATTCTGTTGTGTTATTATACTGGTTAATCAAACTAAATTGTTTCTTTTCTTTTAAATGTTAGGAAAAATTGTAGATTTAACTATACCAAATGTTTCTAGTTTTTTCTTTGTATTATGGATTTTGCAATAGTTTTAGTAACTGTTTTGAAACATATGGCATAGATCATATTTACCCATTTAAAATTCAATAACTTTTTAAATGTTCGTAGATGTGTACAGTCATAAACACAAGCAGGCTATTATTTCTCCTCTCCCTCTATCCTTCTCTGTTGCACAAATATACTTTTATCATTGTATGTTTACTATGTGAATGACATATGATAAACCAGAGTGATCCAATATGTTCCCTTGATGACTCTGCTCTTCGCTTGCATTTAATATTGACTAAGTCCATGCACCAATAATTCTTCTTTACTAAAGCATAGTATTTCAATACCTCAATATTACCATATTTTATTTAACACACTTTTAGGTTCGTTCCACCTATTTTTTTTTTTTGCTTATAATCAATGTGCTTCTGTGACTACATTTTGCATAAGTTTTTAAGGACATATGTTTTCAATAATTTTAGGTACATAATTTTACTGGGACTGTTAGGTCAAAGGAAATCTATGTCTTTCCATCTGAGAGGTGGCCAGAGAATTTAAGCTATTTTCCATTTCCATCTGTAGTGTCTTCATGTCCTCACCAATACTGAATTTTGTTCCTTATGATAGTTTCTTTTCTTTTTGACCTATAATTTCTTTTGATGTGGACAAGAGGACTTGCCTTTCAAATCTGTTTGAAGGCTACTTAACACAAGAACTTGTTAGTGATGAAACACTTCATATTATTGATAAGAATAGAAACCTTTCTCTGGCTTAACCAGTTACCTAATAGGGACTTAAAGAACTTGCCAAACAACTGAATGAAAAAAAATCTAAAATAAGTTCTTTCTAAAATTCAGCAAATGTGGTATTTCTCCTTGGTTCTTAAGTATTTTTTCTGTCCTTTTATCCTTTAGTAGTTCTCCCATAAATTCTCATCTTCATTATTTATTCCCTATAAATCTCCATATATCAAAGTTTTATCTTGGCAAACATTTCTAGATGTGGATATTCTTTAACTTTCACTGAAACTTATGAGATGTCCGTTCTCTATCTCTTCTTTGTGTAAGCCTACTAAAAATAGATACTGTTTAGTTTCATCTTGATTGAATGCAAGATTGCCATATCTCTACCATTCAATTAACGATGATGTTGAAGTCTGCATTATAATGCTGAGTCCTGCATGGTTATGGAAAGGGTGGTGAGACATTTTTGCCACCCCTGGAACAGAGCCTGCAGGGTGTGGGCAACCACAAAGGTTGCTGGTCATCAGATATGTTAATAAAAATAAATATAGTTATTTTAGGTTCCTCCATTTAGAAATGTTCTCCCTGCCAAGGTTATCAAGGAATGTCCTCTTTGCCAAGGTTAATCACTCCGTGATGATCAGAGACAGCAGAGTCTGGGAAATGAGGATGTGTCTAATGTCTCAGCAAAATTCTGTGACCTTCAGGGCAGCCCTTAAGGCTGTTAGAACTTTGAAAACATGAAGTTAAAAATCATATGATTTCTCAACTATGCAAAAGATAAGGATGCAACATAAATTATATGAATGACTTTATATACTTAAAAGAAAAATGCAGCCTCACTATGAGGCAGCTTGTCAGAAAGATATTAAGGAAGGAGATAAATAGATTTGGAGAGGGGTGATTTGGGGCAAGATCCCACCCACCTAAGTTTATTATTTGTGCTTACAAAGGCAGGCAGATTCCGGAGTTCAAGATCAGCCTGGATCCAGATGTGGTGGGAATGTGATGGGAAAGCTTATTGTTCATGTACAAAGGCAGGCAGTCAGATCTCTGATTTCATTTACAATGTTAAAGAAATGTGTTTTTTCTTTCTTTCTAAGAAGCAAAGGACATGGACATAGAATGCCAATTTCTAGATTTGTGGTATAATCAAAAGTGAACTTGGAGTAGATGACTGAATTGATGATATGTAAATAGAAGACTGGCCTTTGGTTTCCAAGAGCTGAGCTATTTGGTTTAGCTCTCTATAGCTCTCCAGAGAAGTCTGTCTGGAGCAGAACACAGACTGTCAGTTTGTACCCCATGATTGATTTCAAATGTTTTTTGTTGTCTTTTGTTTTGTTTTACTGCTCCCGAACACCCCCTGCTCAGGACCCCTTACCAAGTCGAGGCTGGTCCTTGTCATTATAACATGTAAGAGCTGATGAAAAAGTTTCAGCATACTATTTAATATAATTTTCTTATAGAAGATTTTAATGTGACACTATCATTGGATTGGTTTTTATAGCTCTCAGACATTTAGATTCAAAATGAAGATATTGTGGACCTAAAACAAAGAAGACAATTATATGAGCTGAGCCACAATCTACCCCTGCTCACCAATATCTCATATATTAATTTTTTATTCTTAATTCAAAGTCTTAAATTCATGTTTGCTTCCAAAAATGTAGAGATAATAGTTTAATTCCACAATATTTCTACTGTATTTATCTCATGAATTCTCCATATCCTCTTAGTATGTGCAATTTATAGTCAATTTTTATCTTTACCTTCAATTTAAAATCAGGAAACTTCTGTAGTAAAGGTAGAATTCTATAGCTCCTGAGTGTATAGAGTAAGCAGCATATTGAGTGTAACATAAAATAAGCTAGAGATAAAAACGGAAGACGCAGCAACTGAAATATTGTCTCACTAATTCCAAAAGCAGGCATCACTCCGTTCATTGTCACATATGACTCAGAACCTTGTGAATGCTTATTCATGACATTAACATCTCAAGGAAGAATGCCTATGTTTTATTCATTCGTTTTTATTATTATCGTATCTTGTAGCTAAAACAATTTGTTCTTTGATTAAACATAAATCACTTTTCTTTGACTGAATGTTTATTAGTTCCTATTTTTCTAGCAAATTATGCCTATTACATATTGAAACATAGCAACATTGTTTCTCCCTTTGATATTGTATGAAGATTATTACCTGAGAAATTGATTTTCAAAGAAACTCTCTTCATGGTTTTGACTTTACCCATCAGCAGGATTTCTGTGACTCCTTGTACTTTTTGTACCATTGCAACAATGATAAAAATTACATTGTGAAAGGGTCAAAGTTTACATAAGTAGAATCATATATAATGCACAAGGTATACAAATTCCTAAACACTGATAATCTAAATAAAATCCTTATCTTTAATTTCCATCACTTCTATTGTTCTTTAATTCTTCTTTTCTTTCTCTTCCTTTTTTTAATTTTATATTTCTTGGATATTTTATGTATTTACATTTCAAATCCCCTTAACCCCCACCCCAATCTCCCCCTGCTTCTATGAGGATGCTCCCAGTCCCACCCATCCACTTCCACCTCAGTGCCCTGGCATTCCCCTACATTGTGGCAATGAGCCTTCACAGGATCAAGGGCTTTTCATCCTATTGATGCTGGACAATGCCATCCTCTGCTACATGTGTGGCTGGCGTCATGCATCCCTCCATGTATGGTCATTGGTTGGTGGTTTAATCCCTGGGAGTTCTGGTGGAGTCTGGTTGGTTGATATCATTGTTCTTCCTATGGGGTTGAGAACCCCTTCAGCTCCATCAGTCTTTTCTCTAACTCCTCCACTGGGGTGTCCTTGTTCAGTCCAATGGTTAGCTATAAGCATCCTTATCTGTATCAGTAGGGCTCTGGCAGAGCCTCTCAGGAGACACCCATGTCTGAATCCTATCAGCAAGCACTTCTTTGCCTCAGCAATAGTGTTGGGGGTTTGGTGGCTGCATATGGGATGAATCCCCAGGTGGGCACTCTCTGTATGACCTTTTCTTCAGTCCCTGCTCCACTCTTTGTCCCTGTATTTCCTCCTATGTGTATTTTGTTCTCCCTTCTAAGAAGGACTGAAGCATACACATTTTGGTCTTCCTATTTCCTGAGCTTCATATGATCTGTGAATTTTTTCTTAGCTATTCCAAGGTTTTGGACTAATATCCACTTATCAGTGAGTGTGTTCTTTTGTGACTGGGTTACCTCGTTTAGGCTGATATTGAATTTACAGAGATAAGGAATCCTGGGACTGAAGCATTGATATAGAAAAATCCTGAGTAATGAAGCTGAGTTTGAACTGCACTGTATTGGGCTATCTTTCCCGTTACCTCTCCTAGGTTAAGGGTGTAAACTTTATCCCTATTAAAAAAGTTAAATTACATAAGTGTGATTTATATAAAGCGAGCATCTCTATTTAGGTGTTAAATCAGTGTTGCATTGTCTTCCCTACCTAGATTCCTTGTATTGATTATTGTGTTGTTGTCTCTCCTTTTTTTTCTTCACTCAGTTTTTTATAATGTTTTTGCCACTTTTAAGACTTTAAATTTCTTCCTCTTCCTCTTCTAATCCAATCCATTTAATATCCAAACCTCAATCCCTCTCAAGCTCATAGCCTCTTCTTTTATTGTTATTCTCTCTCTCTCTCTCTCTCTCTCTCTCTCTCTCTCTCTCTCTCTCTCTCACACACACACACACACACACACTCTTATAAATACATTTATAACCAGAAGAGTCTGTTTACTATTGTTTGTATGTATATGACTTCTGGGCTAACCACTTGGTATATGATAACCAACTTTTCTGGGGAAGACTGATACTCCCTCTCTTAGCATTAGGTAGTTACCTATAGTTCTTGGTTGAATGATGAGTCCTGGGAGCTTTGTTCCTTCATATTAAGATATTAATTGTTGCTGTCAGTATTCAGCTATATTACTGAGGTACTAGGGGAATAGTGACGCTAAAATTTCTTTTTTTAGTTGGATTTTTAAATTTACAGTTCAAATGTTATTCCCTTTCCCAGTTTCCCAGAGACAAGTCCCCTACCCCACACTCCTCCTCATCTTCTATAAGGGTGTTCCCCTCCCTATCCACCCCCCTTTTCTGCCCCCCCAATATTCCCCTACACTGGGTCAGAAGAGAAAATCTTTCTACAGACCTTCTGGTCCTTTGATTCTTAGAAATGTTTGCTCTATCTTGTCATTCTAAGTTGAACCATCGTTTAAAACAACGAAACCAGAGGGCCAAGATAATGAATGGAAATTAGCAGCATAGGGATGGGGGAGGGGTATGGGGGGAAAGGGTGTAGAGGGTGGGATATGAGCCCTCTGGAAAGTACCAGAGACACAGGAGGTAAGAGACTCTAAGAACTCAATGTTGATGACATTAGCCAAAATGTCCAACATTGGTGAGAGGAAGTCAAAGAGCCCACCTCCAGTATATAGACAGGGCCCCAAGTGGAGGGACAGGATTACTAACCCATAGCCAAAATTTCTGACCCAGAACTGTTCCTGTCTAAAAGAACTACAGGGACAAAAATGGAGAAGAGACTGAAGGAAAGAAAGGTGGTAAAATGGCTGGCCCAACTGGGGATTCATTTCATGGGAGGGCACCAAGGCTTGACACTTTTACTGATGCTATGATGTGCTTACCTATGGGAGCCTCGAATGGGGAGACTATCCCCTGAGAGGCCCTACCAGCAGCTGACTGAGACAGATGTAGATACTTACACCCAACCATTGAATTAAAGTTGAGGACCTCTATGGTTGAGTTAGAGGATTGATTGAAGAAGCTGAATGGGAGAGCAGCCCCATAGGAAGACCAGCAGTCTCAACTTACCCAGAGTCCAAGGAACTTCCAGAGACTGAGCCACCAACCAGGAGCAAATACTGGCCAATGCCAGATCCCTGGTGCAAATATAGCAGAGGTCTGCCTGGTCAGGTCTTAGTGGTAGAAGATGTGCATATCCTGGAGAGACTTGAGGCCTCCGGAAATTGCGGGGGGGGGTCTGTTGGAGGTGGGGGGCACCCTCTTTCAGAGACAAGGGGAAGGAGGAATGGGATGAGGAACTGTGGGTGGGTGGTACTGAGGTGAGGGCAAAGATGGGGATGTAATTAAATAAAATAATAAAAATCGAAAACAATAAAACAAAACAAAAAAAAGACAGGAAAATGAAGCTGAGCTTATTGGACAGGCACACCGCAAGGTTCTCATGGGAGCCCAAGGTAGGAATAAGAAAATTTCAAAATTATCCTGGAAGTCCCTTATGTTCTAGATATAATCTCTAGTACAAAAGTAAAAAAGAAAGGAAAGGAGGAAGGAAGGAGGTATTAGTTTTGATAATAGTCTCCAAAATATGTGGTGATTATAAGTAGAATAGTCAAGCTGAACTTGGGTCCTCGCAATCCATGATGATGAAAACTTTGATGTTGAATCAGATGCCTGATGCACCTGGGAGCTGACAATGCAGAAGGGTCCTGAAGTTTATGATTGACTTGTACACTTGGAAGTATTGTACAGATGCTGGAAGGAAAAACATAGTCTTTTCTTAACAGTTGGCATCATTCCTAACAGTATGATCTTAATTAACATCTTCCTTTGTGGATCAATACTTCAGTCTCCAAGTAGGCACAGCAGGTATTTTCCTTCCTCACCTTTGGTCTCTAACTCTACAGCATAAGTTAAGCACATTATTACCTTCTGAGAGATTTTACAGATGTGGAGAGGGTAAGAAATAGAACTTCATATTATTACCTTCACACTTTGAGGGATATTTTTTATACTGCCAAGCAAAGGTGTGGGTGACATTTGAAGTTTAGTTAGCAGACTTGGAAGACTTTTATTTATTACATAATTCTGGAAGCTTTTAAAAGTTTGAGTGGGTTTTCTGTAGCAGGTGGTGAATGACAACTGTTTGGGCAGAATATGAGTGAGAATATCTGACATCTTCATAATATTTTAACTTCTATTTTCTTAAACTGTTTAGTTAATACAAAGTTGAGTATTTTTCAGGTTTGATGATAAACTTTGTAAAAGTTGTTACTTGCTTCATAATATAAAATTTATCTTTTATCTGTTTTTTCTTAAATTTTCAGTTGTAGTTTTCTTGTACTTTTAAACACAAAATGAAAATTAATATAAATAAAATTAGTTACTTAAGTTTTACCCTTTTCATCAATGACATAATTATAGATTAAATGTTTTAATGCATTGTGTATGTCAAGATAGCTGAAAGATTTTGAATACTCTTATTTTAGAAAGCTGATGAACAGTTAAGATGATGAATACATTAGTTACTATAACTTATTCAGTACTATGCATACATATGTAAGAATCACATTATATTCTGTAAACAAGTACAGTTTTTAAAAATAAAATGTATTTTTTAGTCTGTCTTACTTTTATAATGCAAAGTCTCCCTCTGCATTCCTGGCTACCTTGGAACTCATTGTATAGTCCAAGATATTCTCAAAGTCATGCCGCTCCTTCTGCATCCTCCTGAGTACTGAAATTATAATCAAGTACCACTTGAATGTCAAAAATATTTCAAAGAGTAGAAATTTAAAACTTCAACCATTGTATTTCTTATTAGTCTCTTTGAAAGAATTACTGGGAATAATAGCAAAGTAATACTAATGAGAAAACCTTTGAATTAGATTGGAGATGACTTCTGATACTATTTTAACTTCTATTACCTTAAAGTGTTTAGTTAGTATAAGGTTGACTATTTTTCAGGTTGGATGATAAAACTTTGTATATTTGCTTTTAGTCCTCAAAACACTTACTTATTGAATTTATGCTTTCTTTAAGATTTATTTTTAATTGCTCTCTCTCTCTCTCTCTCTCTCTCTCTCTCTCTCTCTCTCTGTGTGTGTGTGTGTGCTCGCGCGTGCGCGCGCGTGTGTGTGTGTTTGTTTGTTGATGAATTTCAGAGAAGAATGTTGGATCCTTTGGAGCTGAAGTTATAATAAGCTAATGGTTGTCATGCATGGATGCTAGAGATTGAATTGGGAACATTTGCAACAGGAGTACACAGTATTTCTTTCTTTTTTCCTTTTTAAAAAAATTATTTTAGATTTATAGTAATCCTTAAAGCATTAGAGCTGGGCAGATATCAGCCTTCTGTGCTATTTTTTTATTTTCCTGTTAAAATCTTTGATATATTACTTGCCGTATTTTATTTGGGCTGTTCCTACTGCATCAGGCCAGCCCTCGTGGCTATGTGCTCATGATCCATGCTACTCCACGGCAACTTCTTTTTCCTTTTCTTCCTCCCTGTCCTTATCATCCCTGGCTGGGACCCCAAACCCAGGAATCTTTGTTCCGTCCACTCTCTTCTGGTGGTTTCTCAGAAAATTGGAAATAGTTCTACCTGAAACTCCAGCTATAACACTTCTAGGCATATACCTCAAAGAAGTTCCCTCTACAATATCACAAGGACATGTGCTCCACTATGTTCATAGCAGCTTTATTTCAATAACCAGTTCTGGGAATGACCCAGATGTCCCTCAACCAAAGAATGGATACAGGAAATGTGTTTCATTCACCAATGGAATACTATTCACTTATTAAAAACAAGATTATCATGAATATTGCAGGCAAATGGATGGAACTAGAAAATACCATCCTGAATGAGGTGATCCAGACACAAAAGGACATGCAAGGTACGTACTCACTAACAAGTAGATATCAACCATAAAACACAGAATGTCCATGACATACCCCACAAACCCAAAGAAGTTAAACAAGAAGAGAGGCCTAAGGGAGGAGGGGTGTGTGCTTAAATCACACTTAGAAGGGGGAACGAAATACTCATAGAAGGTAGATTGAGGGAAAGAAGTAGGTGAGACAGGTGAGGAGAATGGGGAGACAGGTGTGGGAAGAGACAGGAGAGAGACCCAGAGGGCACAGTAAATGAATGGAAATCTGCCATTGCCAGGGTGAAGACGGGGGGGGGGAATGTTTAGAAGTCCCACAGACTTGAAATTGAGGAGGCTTCCAGAAATTAATGAAGGCAACCTTAGCCAAGATACCTAACAATGGGGACATGGAACCTAAGGAGGCCAACTTCTGGAGTCAGGCAAGACCCCTTGTGGAAAGATAAGGACACCAATCCATTCACAAAACTTTCAACCCAAAATATGCCCTATCTAAAAGAAATGCAGGGACAAAGAAGGTATAGAGACTGAAGGAATAGCTAACCAGTAATTGACCCAACTTGAAACCCATCCCATGGGTAAGAACCAACCCCTGACATTATTAATAGTATTCTGTTATGCTTGCAGACAGGAGTCTAGCATAAGTATCCTCTGAGAGGATCTATCAAGCAACTGACTGAAACAGAGGCAGTTACCTACAGCCAAACGTTGAATAGAGGTTGGGAACTTTTATGAAAAAGTTGAGGGGAGGATGAAAGGCCCTAAAGGGAATGGGAACCACACAGGAGGACCGACAGAGTCAATTAACCTGGACTTCTGAGAGCTCTCAGAAATGGAGCTGCCACCTAAAGAAAGGCTGGAATGAACCCCCCAGTATGTAAGTAACAGACTGGAAACTCATATGGGCTTTATATGCTCCCCCCTATAACTGGAGTGGATGTTCTCCGTAAAGCTATAGCCTGACTGTGGTATCCATTTCCCAACAGGGCTGTCTTGTCAGGCTTCAGGAAATGGTCTTAAGCACTGAGCAAGATCATCCCTGAAAATGTGTTCCCTATTTATTTTTACTATGTATAAATGTGTGTGGGATACAAAGATAAACAAGCTTTGTTCATACCTTCAATGTGCTTTCTACCTTAGTAAAATCAAGGTCAAAAGCCTGGAATCCTTGGCAAATAGGGACTGCCATCATCCTCTGGTCAATTTAGAACAGAGACCAGCAAAATAAAGGGAGGGCAAAATTCCTACACTGTACAATGAATATTGACTAATGGATGGCTGAAAGGAGATGGAACTCTGCAAGCGAAATGCAAGAAAAAATGGGCAGCAAAACTGAACATTTTCAAAATGAAAATGCTTTATTAAGAAACAAAAGTAGGGGCTGGAGAGAGAGCTCAGTAGTTAAAAGCACTGTCTGGTTGGTCTTCCAGAGGTCCTGAGTTGAATTCCTAGCAAGCACATGGTGACTCACAGCCATCTGTAATGGGATCTGATGCCCTCTTCTGATATGTCTGAAGAAAGCTACAGTGTACTCATATAAATACAATAAACAAATCTTTAAAAAGAAAAAAGAAAAAAAGAAACAAATTCAGTAGCAAACGATAGTGTTGAGATAGGGTAATATGTAAGGTAATATGGGAAGTTCCTTTGAACCTTCTCAAAGACAGAACACAGGGTGATGACTGCCCTGAACAGTGAGGTCACTGTTAGTAAAATATAAATAGGTCATAAAAATGCTTTAAGTTTTAGCATAAAAGATGTTGAATAAACATTATTTGGGTTTATACATACATATATATATAAACTTTATTTAATATGTTTCTCAAATAATTTATATGAAATAGCAATGACGACTGTCATTTTACTCCTGAAAAAAATAAATGAATAAAAAGAAATTTACAACTTGGATAAATCCTTGCAACTGTACAGTTTTGCAACTAATATTGTAGGGCAGCACTGTATTCCAGCTTCTGTGCTTATCACTGTCCTACACTCTTATGTACTCCAGGAAGGAAATTCTAAGGTGTGTTCCCTACATGGTCAGTGCTACATTTGTCTGTGGAATCCAAGGCAGAGAAAGCGATCAGAATAAAACAGGAACCAAAGCAATGTCAACCACTAAATGACTCAATGCAGAGATTTTCTTGTCTTGAAGTAACCATTTACTCTGATAGTCATACCTTAGTGCTGGGGTAGAAACCGTCACCAGGATAGACAGGTATAGAAATCATCACTATATATATATATATATATATATATATATATATATATATAGTAAAAAGTCACAAGAATGAAAGCATTATTCCTTTTCTATTATAGTTTTTTAACTTTGGCTCAATCTAACCTCCACCAATGTAGTAGAACCCCCTTGATCTAGGTATAATCTAGTGATTGTCCTGTTATATTACGTTAAAAATACTAAGTTGTAAATGGAGGTGAACAAGAACAACAAAATCTGTGTTCTGGGGGATGGATTTATGGCTCAGTCCTTATAAGTACCTGTTATTCTTCCAGACGACCCAAATCCAGGTTCTAGTACCCCACATGGGACAACTCACAACCTCCTGTAACTGTAGCCTGCTTTTGGCCTTTGCAGACACACATATACACTCACACACACACACACTCACACACACAGCATTAACTCATGCAAACATACAAATATACATAAAATAATAAAAATAAATCCAAAAAATACCCAAAGTAAGATATTGCTATTTAAATATGTAATGCATGTAATCACCTACATCTAAAACCCACACTTCTTAAAAGCATGCAAGCATATTAGTATCTCTCTACTGACTTTACAACTCATATACGGTTCATTTAAATACAGTTTTTAATAATATGTGAAGAGTCCTATGGATATTGTTCAAATAAATGTTAAATAGAAGCATATATATATATATATATATATATATATATATATATATAAACACATATCTAATATGCTAACTAATAAGATCAGGAAACTATTTTAATTCTGCAACTCAGGATCAGTGAACTGCTGAAATGCCAACCAACATCCTCTATTATTGATTTCCAAATTTGCCACAAGAAAATAACATGAAAATAATTTAAGGAAGTATTTTATATACATATAAATTAGTAGATCTTGTTTGGTCATTTGCACATTCAATATTCGTTTTGTCAGTTTACCCTAGCCACTCTGACAGTCTTTTTCATGAATAATCAAAAATCTCATAATAGTATCTTCCTCCATGGGGCAGTGTACTGCAGATATAGGTCCCTTAGTGTTATTGTGACCAGTAATGTCCTAGCAAAAACTGTCCAAGAACAAGGATATCCAAACACACACATATATTCCTTTCTCCAGTGAAATACAAATCTGTACTAAATTGTTTGACTGTATCCACTGAATGCAGTTGGTCATGTAAAACTGGGGTCGGTGTTGAGATGAGGTGGACACCCTACCCAGCAAGAGTGGTGCATAGGGGAGTTCTTTACAGCTTCAGGTTAGTCTTCTCTGTTGGAAGATTCATAGCAGCTGAGGACCAAAGAGCAGAAAAGAAAAAAAAGGAAAAAAAAGCAAAATGAATAGTCTACATATATAGACTTATATCTCCAGACTACTCAGATGCAACCTATGTAAAAAAAATTAAAGATTCTATTTTTAAACTATTGGTAGATTTTGACAAATAAATTATCACAAGATTGAAGACTGACAATGAACATTATCAGTAAAAATGCCTATTTAAAATTGTCTGCTTCGCTCAATGAAATTTATACTCACAAGAAATTCAAGGATTTTGTGAAGAAAAAACCCAAGTAAATAGAGTATTAGGATATTACAGTTATTATTAGCATTTTTCATCCAGTATTTTTAACGAACTTATGTATTTCAAAGAGGTCAGTTGTTTAAATCCATTTGATCCTCTATGGCTCTCTGCTTCTCGATTCATTTCCTTCTAATGGGAGATGGAACCAAGTGGATGAAAAAAAGTTTAAATGACTAGGAAATTATGTACAAAGTTTAGAGAGCATGGGAATATATTTTTCCATGAATGGATTTTGCTTTTCAATGCATATTAAACTTAAAATAACTTGAATATACATTATACAGTGTCTCGAAGTTCAAGTCTTAGTGACATGTATACTGCTTATTAAATCTTCCTCAAATTACAGCCTTTTAGAAGTTTCTAGAAAAGACAATGCATTTCTGGATTAGATTCAATGTACAGCACCAACAGTAGCTTTAAACCGACATTTCACTATTTGGCTTTGAGACAAAGGCATATGGCTGTGTATTCATGTGATGTGAAGAACTTACATATTATCAATGTTCTTCATAAAAAAAATCACTGTAAGTAACATTGAGCTTTGGAAAAGATATTTTTATTCTATGTCTATAGGGATCTTTTTTCCACTCCGAACTGAAAGTCAATTCAAAGATGTTTTGTTTTTTAACAATTGTGTGTGTGTGTGTGTGTGTGTGTGTGTGTGTGTGTGTGTGTGTGTGATTGGCTGTTCACATACATATAAATACGCAAACTACAGTGCTCTTGTGGAAGTCAGAGAACAACTTGTGGACTGATTCCTTCAACAAATCAAACTCAGATCATCATACTTTATAGCGAGTGTCTTTATCTACTGGACAAACTCAACCCAAGGATTTTATTTTTTAAATTTATCAGGTATAGCAAGAGTGAGTTGGAAGTAAGGGATTTATTACACTAATTGTTCTTTTAAATGTCTGTAGGAAAGGAGAGTAATGTAATCATAGAGTGGTTAGGATAAAATGTATTCCAGTCAGATATGTGTTTCTCCAAGTTTCGAATCTGACTGTTAAACACAGGACCTAATACCAAGTTACAGCTTAATGTATTATATCATTTCAATTTAGGAAAATTCAAATCAACTATGAGCATAACACGTTAAAATGACAGTTAACATAATATTTATAATATATCCCATTTTATCTAGTTTAATCACTAATCATTGCCTAAATAGTTTAAAAGATCATCTGATAAAGTACAGAAAATTGAATCTGTTTTTAATAAATAAGAAATTAGGACAATGTATTTGGGAAAGGGTTATTCTGTAAGTTTACCTCTTTCATGATGCCTAAAATGCTTTTTAATTTTTTTTCACAGAAAGTATGTGAAAAATAAAACAAATCTTCCAAAAATGTTATTTCCAAAATAATTTTCTCTTTGGGAATAAATGACCTTGCATTAAATATGTAATTAAGAATTCTATTGCTTCCTTTTCCAGCCTCAAAATATAGAGTCGCATCAATGGTCCCTTTGAATTTTACATAAATCTAAAGTAACTTGATATACTTAAATAATTGTGGGTATAACATATTTCCAAAAAAATAAAAAACTGTTGAGTATGATATGTCAGGTCATGGTCTCAATGTTTCTTTAACATAGTAAATAATATGTGTGTGTGTGTGTGTGTGTGTGTGTGTTGTGTGTGTTGTCTGTATGTGTGTGTGTGTGTTTAATAAAGGCTTAGTGCTTTAATAAATGTCAGGTGATGACTATACAAACATAAAAAGAAGAACATTAAGAGAAAATTTATCCATAAATTGTTTAGAGATTATGATGATTTGTATATGCTTGTTCCAAGCAGTAGGTTTGTGGAAGTAGGTGATTAAGAAGAGACCAGCATCGCTTCTGGAAAGTATTTTCTGAGATCCCAAAGAAGCTGTTTTCCAGAGATAGCCAAGGTTGTACCTTGTTCTGCAGCTGTACTTGGTAATGTGCAGGTGGTTCTGGTTTTGAAGTCATGAAGGGGTCATGAAAAGCAGCTGAGGCTCAGTACTGTGAGAGGCCATGGAAGGCCATTGGTGGAGGTACAGCTTCAATTGCAGTTGAAGGCTTGGGACTAAAGGGGCCATGCAAAGGAGTTGAGGTTTGGCACCATATAGGGTGCTTATGAGAGGCTATTGGTGAAGCTTGGTTGCAGTGAGAAACCCCAGCATGCCAGTACCATGAGGTGACCACCAGGAACAGCACCCATAGTGCAGTTGAGTTGATTAGAGTCCAGAGTACTAAAGAGGGCAGAGCTGAAGTGACTCAAGCCCTTGGGACGAAACCCAGAAGATCCTGAGGATCTCATACATTGAAACAAGAAGCTGTGAGGGTGAAGTTGACTTGGAGACCCCAAGATGTAAAATATGCGAGAGCCGTGGGATACCTGTTGAGGAAAGCTAACAAAGTAAAACCATCCCAGGAGAAACAAGTTTGTTACAGTCAGAAAAGATGAAAATGAAGTTGGGGATCTGAAGAATGCTTTGACATCAGACATAGAGATGCAGAGGTTGGAGATTACCCAGCTGGTTTCTTGTCTCACTTTGGGTATCAAAGTTAAGTGATTGGACGAATCACAGAAGAGATCTTTACCTCTAGACTTTAATATTGTTTAGATTGCTAGAGACTATAGGGACTTTTGAAGTTGGATTAAATATACTTTGCATTATGCTGTGTTTAGGCTTGCCCCCCCCCCATAGACTCATGGGTTGAAGAAGCCTATGAGGGCCAGGGAGTGGAATGTGATGGTTTGCATATGCTTGACCCAGGGAGTGGCACTATTAGGAAGTGTAGGTTTGTTAGAATAGGCGTGCCACTGTGAACATGGGCTTTAATACCTTCATCCTAGCCTGGGTCCCAGTATTCTGCGAGCAGCCTTCCGATGAGATCAGCTGCTCCTGCACCATGTCCGGCTCGTTGCTGACATGTTCCCTCTTTGATGAAACCTTTGAACCTGTAAGCCAGCCCCAATTGAATGTTGTCCTTATAAAAGTTCCCTTGCCTATGGTGTCTGTTCATAGCAGTAAAATCCTAAGTGAGAGATTTAAAGGAATTTATTGGGTTTTTGAAACACTATTGTAAAATAAATTACTACAAACTTAGCAGTGAGTGTGGATTTTTGAACAAGTGTGGGTATGTATACATTTCTGATTATAGTTTTACCATGCAGAAATCAAGAAAAACAAAAATCTTGTAACATAATTATATGAAGTAGTATCCAAATTTTCTTCTACTGATCATTAGTAAACCTAGTGATTAACTTCAAAGTAAGCAAGGGCTGTCTATATATTATAGCCACACTTTAAAGTATATGGACAACTTATTGTTGAATATAATTGAGAATTCTCAGACATTCTGGCAGGGTATAACACACACACACACACACACACACATACACACACACATACACACACACACACACACGACAATGTAGGCAAAACATATCATAGCTGGTTTTCGAAGTCAGCAAAATAAGTCATAAGTCATATGTTTTTATCACAGTTGATCAGTGGTAATATTAGCTCAGTATATGCTGAATGCTCAACATAATTCAATCTTGCCTATGATTTTTAAGAAGAGAAGTGCTATAGAAAAATATCACTCTTGGAACAACTCTAAAACAGTATCCACATGAAATCACATTGCTAGAGAACAAATTGAAAGTAAGTTTTGTGTAGCAGCTCCTATGGTTCCCATTTTCTCAGGGTTTTGACAAAAACAAACAAACAAAAACACTAAACAAAGAGAAGCAAATGCTACAAAGATAATGAAAAATTATATCTGAATATTCAAGGATGTGATTTCCATTGTATTCAAGGAAGGCATAGGAGCAGTCCAGCAAGTATCAAGTGCATACAAATGTACTTCTAGCTGTAGGAAAGGAAATTAAATGCTCCCTGTCCTTTATGCACATGCCCTTTCATCTTGATTTTAGTTATTCTAACAGAAAGCTGGAACATTTCTTTCCTATTCCCCATGGACTGTTTGTAAGGTAGCAGCATACTCTTTCTTTTGTCTGACCCTATCACCTTGTCCTCTGCCTTCAAGCCTTGACTGCTTTCTCAATACTGTATTTTTTTTTCATCTAGGCACATATTACAAAGTCAAAAAAAATATCTAGGAGTCACATTCTGTCTCTGTGCTGCTGTAGGGTAGAGGTGCTGTGAAGAGAGGCACCTGCAGTGGGGACAGAGGTGTGGGAAATTTAATACTTGAAAGATAGATGTTGTAGAAAGAAACCTGAAAGCCGGATACACCTTGAAAAGTAGGATTTTTGTTCCTTATGAAAATGTTAACAGAGAAACAGGATCAAGTTCCTGAATTGAAATGAGGCAAAACCAATAATAACATTGGAAAAACTCTTTTGCATGTTCAATAAAGTATAAGAAAACAAGACTTTTTATTAAGAAATAGAGAGTTCTTAGTTATTGTTATTTGAAAGGAACATCATGGGAATAAGTTGAACAACCCCAGCAGAGATTGCAATTCTATAACACTTTTATTATAATAATTTGATTTTAAGAAGCAACCCATCAGCAGATTGCTACACTCTTGTGAATAAACTGCTGTTTCTATCCTGCATTAATAAGTAAATATTTGACATTTGGATACAGCCAATAAAGAAATATCTTGGTCACCATGGTTGAAAACACTAGTATAAATTTGGTGAGATCCTAAGAGATAATCAGCATATGCACACAAAGTTGATTTAGAAATATTTGGTGAGTAGAGCTAAACACAGAAATATTTTATTTGTTAAATTTGCCTTTGATAAGTGTTTTCTAAAACCAATAAATGTGCGACTGAGGCACTAAAAGGATAGCTAATTATTTGTTTGTTACTAATTTGCCGAACTCTCTGTTCATGGAAAATCTCTCAGGAGGAGAGTATATTAGTTGATATCATCAAAGAAAAAGTTTGTTGTAATTGTTGAGCCATTGCGTACAATAATTGCTTTTTCAGCCCGGAGGCTAGCATTCAAAGCTTGAATTATGAATATTTTATATTATATTATTTTTATATTCGATAAGCATACTTTATGCAAATTAACTTTCTTAAAACCTCCCACTGACCTTTACTTCATTGAAGGAAATTAAATTGTAAAATAACTCTGCTTTGGGAAATCATTTTGTACAAATGTCTCCTCTTCTACATTGTTGAGTATGAGGAGAAGCCTGTAAGATCTCCAGTTATCAATTTTATTATTTATTGAAAAATAGATAACTAATTTATGAGGAGTTAATAGTAAACTACTTTTACTTAGGAAAAAATGAAATACTAGAATTCAAAGTATCACAGTACTGTAACAGTTTGTGCTGTAGTGAGGAGAGGGCTGCACAGCTTCATTGCTGGTTTACTTACCATGTACTGTCCTCAGAGATAGTGAATCAGTTGTAAGATTAGCAAGGCACATTAAGACAAATGTATTTTGAAATTTGAAAATCTGAAATACACTTTGTACTTTGAGATACTCACAGACTAAAAATTTAAATTCCCGGTTTATCAGAGAATTCTGAGAAGCACTTAAAGAAATGTTCAAAGTTCTTAGTCGTCAGGGAAATGCAAATACAAACAACCCTGAGATTCTACCTTATACCAATCAGAATGGCTAAGAACAAAAACTAAGGTGACAGCACATGTTGGCGAGGATGTGGAGAAAGCGAAACACTCCTCCAATGCTTGTGGGATTCCAAACTGATAAAACTACTCTGGAAATCAATCTAGAGGTTTGTCAGAAAATCGGAAATAGACCTACCTACCTGAAGACCCAGAAATACCATTTTTGGGCATATACCCAAAAGCTGTCCCACAATGCCACAGGGACACATGTTCCACTATGTTCATAGCAGCTTTATTTGTGATAGCCAGAAGCTGGAAACAACCCAGATGTCCCAGAACACCAGAATGGATACAGAAAAATGTGGTTCATTTACACAATGGAATACAACTTAGCAATTAAGAACGAGGCCATCATGAGTTTTTCAGGCAAATGAATGGAACTAGAAAATATCATCCTGAGTGAGGTAACTCAGACCCAAAGTGACATGTATGGTATCTACTTACTTATAAGAGGATATCAGCCAAAGAAGTACAGAAAACCCAGGATACAATCTACAGGACTCCAGAAGGTTAACAAGCCAAAGGGCCCAAGTGAGGATGCCTCAATCCCACTTACGAGGGAGAAGAAAGCAATCATAGGGGTGGGGGAGGCAGGAAAGGATGTGGGTGGGAAAGGGGACAGGGAGGGGAGGAGGGGAACATGATCATGTATGGGGGGCAGGAAGGGGGACAGGAGAGAAGCCCTGGGGGCAGGCAGAAAGAACGGAAACAGGCAACTATGAGAGGTAAAAGGTAGGGGACCCTCTATAGTGTACGAGAGATCTGGGAGGTAAGAGACTCTAAGGACTAAAGGGGAGGGACCTTAGATGAAATGCCCCACAGTGGGGAGAGGGAACTTGTAGAGTCTCCAGTAGGAAGACATCATCAAGTGTCTTAATGTGTGGCGTGGCCATCCCACAGTCAAAAACTCTGATCCAGAATTGCTCCTGTCTGAAATAACTGCAGGGGAAAAAATGGAGAAGAGCCTGAGGAAAAGGAGGTTCAGTAACAGGTCCAAGTTAGGATCCAGCCCAAAGGGAGGCCCCAAGGCCTAACACTATTACTGATGCTATGGTGTGCTTACAAACAAGGGCCCGTTATGACTGCCCTCTGAAAACCCCAATACGCAGCTGAAAGAGACAGATACAGGCATTTACATCCAACCAATGGATAGAAGCTGCTGACTCCTTTGGTTGAATTAGGATAGAAGCTGCTGACTCCTTTGGTTGAATTAGGGAAAAGCTGGAGGAAGCTGAGGAGGAGGGTGTCCCTGTAAGAGGACCAACAGTCTCAATTAACCTAGACCCTCTGAGAACTCTCAGACACTGGGCCACCAGGTAGGGAGCATGCACCAGCTGACATGAGCCCCTCAACGCATATACAGCAGAAGTCTGCCAAGTCCGGACTCAGTCAGAGAAGATGCATCTAATCCCCAAGAGACTGGAGGCCCCAGGGGTCTGATGGTGTGGCTTTGTGATATCCTCGTGGAGATGGGTAGAAGGAGGTATGGGATATGGAACAGTCAGAGGGTGGACTGGGAAGGGGAAAATCTGGACGGAAAAATAAAGTTAAGTAAAATTTATAAAAGTTACAAGAAACAACATTTATTTAAAAAAATTTTAAAAATTTTAAGAAGCTAGATTTACACTATATTCAACTTTTATGTGGATTACACATAAACTGCTTTCTGTTTTATCTGCTTTATATTTTTAATAATATTTTATTGATATTTTCTGTATTTACATTTCAAATATTATCCCCCCTTCCCAGTTTCCTCTCCAAAACACCCCCAACCCTCCCACCTCCCTTTGTCTCCATGAGGGTGCTCCCACACCAGCCTGCGCACTCCTGCTCCACAACTCTAGCATTGCCCTACCCTGGGACATCAAGCCTTAGCAGGACTAAGGGCCTCCTTTCCCATTGATGGCAGACAAGGCCATCCTCTGCTACATATGCAGCTGGAGCCACGGGTCCCTCTATGTGTACTCTTGGGGTGGTGGTTTAGTCCTTGGGAGCTCTGGGTGTTCAGTTAGTTGACATTGTTATTCCTTCCCATAACGCCTTCATTGGGGGTCCCCTGCTCTGTCAGATGTTTGGTTGCAAGCATCCCCATCTATACAGGTAAGGCTCTGGCTGAGCCTCTCAGGAGACATCCATTTCAGGCTTCTATATTTTCTGTTTGGAAATTGTTCTCAGATCCTGATAGGTTTGGTCACTGGGAAAACATGTTTCTAGGTCTTGGAAGCTGATATTTAGGAATGGGGATAAGTTAGAAGCAGGGGATAAGGATGCTCACAGGAAGAAGGAAAACAGGGATTCCTCTGGAATCTGCTTAGTCTCCCGATAATGGGATCAGAGAGTGGGCAGAGGTCACAGAAGTGGTCTGCTTCACAGTTGGAGATGAGACTGGGGAATTGTATATACAGTAGAACATGAGCAAACAGGAACCAAAACAGGAACAATATACCTAGCTGGTTAAATAAGATTTCTCTTTACAGTTAAGCCAGCTAAGAATAAGACCCCATATGTCCTGCGCCTGTTAAGGTTTCTGTCTGTACGTAAGTTCCTGTTTGTCCTGCGTTAAATCCTTTCAAGTTACTATTTGTTTTCTATTTGTAATCAAGAATAAGTTGCTGTTTTTAATTTGATGTAAAGTGCAAAATATTTTCAACCTAAACTAACCTCATGTCCCTAATTCCCATTATTACCCTTGTTTCTTCCTTTTCCTTGTATTTTTCCAACAATTTGTAACAGCCAACTCTCTTGCCCCTGTGTATGCTTTATCTCAGCCTATACAAGTTACCTCAAGAGGCCAGTGAGGACTGTTGTCTAAAATCCTAACTGAGGGAGAGGAAGTATGACTGGCCACTCCTGGGTAATCCCAAAATAAAGCTTGCTTTAATACAATCAAGGATTCAGTATTTTTCCTCCCAATTATCAGGTTTAAGAAAGAGGAGGGAGACTAAAGATCTGAAGCTTCACTCCCTTCTTACCTGGCCTCTTAGCTTCTCTGGCAGGTTTGACCAATGGGTTACCGGAGAATGGTTGCTTGGTTGGGAGCTGAGGTGTGAAATGTACTGCTTGTCAAATTCAGCTTTCTAGAAATAAAAATAATTTTTTTTCTCAGAGCAATGTCATGTTTTGAATAGTAAATTTCAAATCACGGAAACCATTCTTTTTTACTATAGTATACTCAACAATCTAACTTAGTTGAAGAGAGAGAGAGAGAGAGAGAGAGAGAGAGAGAGAGAGAGAGAGAGAGAGAGAGAGTGTTCTGTGGTTTAGGCGCTGTTTCCATGACTGTGTTTGGTATTTCTTTGTTCTTCCTCATAATTACATTTAGCACTTTGTAATTAAACATTTCTTTTATACTGTGTGTGCAGTTTGCCTTAAATACATGATCACATTTAAGGCTCATATATTTTATTCATAATTCAAGATTTCTAGTTCATAGTGAGAGCATAAGTTTGTATTTTATAAACTGAAAAAATACATTTCAGACAGTATCTCATTTTAAAATAGTATTGTTTGTAATCCACAGAATTCACTAATAATATTTAATCCCTAATATTTAATCAATTACTTAAATGTTGAAATTGTAAGGTTTATTTTTTATTACTTTTATTTTTTTCCAGTCCAGTTGTTACCCCACCACACCTCTGGGTTTGCTCTCCCACAGCTCCTCATCCCACTCCTCCTCCACCTGTCTCCAGAGGATGTCCCTACTCCCCTTACCACCCCTACCATGCCAGGCCTCCCCACTCCCTGGGGGCTCAAGTCTTTCCAGGGTTAGGCATATCTTCTCCCACTAAGGCTGGACCAGGCAGTTCTCTGCTGTGTATGTGTCGGGGCTTCAGACCAGCGAATATATCCTGCCGGGTTGGTGGCTCAGTGTCTGAGAGATCTCAGGGATCTAGGTTAGTTGAGACTGGTGATCTTCCTATAGGGTCATCCTCCTCCTCAGCTTCTTTCAGCCTTTTCCTAATTCAACCACAGGGGTCCCTGACTTCAGTCCATTGATTGGGTGTAAGTATCTGCATCTGTCTCAGTCAGCTACTTGTTGTTAGACGACAGCCATACTAGGCTCCTGTCTGTAAACACACCTTAGCATCAACAATAATGTCAAGTCTTGGAGCCTCCCCTTGAGATGGATCTCAAGTTGGGCCTGTCACTGGACTGCTTTTCGCTCAGTCTCCTCTCCATTTTTGCCACCAAAGTTCTTTTAGACAGGAACAATTCTGGGTCAGAATTTTTGACTGTGGGATGGCAACCCCATCCTGCTACTTGATGGTCTGTCTTTCTACTGGAGATGATCTCTACAAATTCCCTCTCCCCACTGTTAGCATTTCACCTAAGGTCTCTTCCTTTGAGTACTGACACTCTCACCTCTCAGGTCTCTGGTACTTTCTACAGAGTTCTCCAACCTCCAACCCCCAGATTGCATATTTCCAATCATTCTGTGTTCACCTTTCTCCCTCTCCCCTCCCACGCAGGTCCCTCCCTCCCTGTCTTCCTGTGATTGCTTTCTTCTCTCTTCCAAATTATATTTGGAGCATCCTCAGTTGGGCCTTTCTGCTTGTTAACCTTCTTGAGTACTATGGATTTTATCATAGGTATTCTGTACTTTTTAGCTAATATCGACTTATTAGTGAGTATATACCATGAGTGTTCTTTTGGGTCTGAGTTACCACACTCAGGATGATAATTTCTAGTTCCATCCATTGCCTGCAAAACTCATGTCCTCATTCTTAATAGTTGAATAATATCCCATTATGCAAATGAATCACATTTTCTCTATCTATTCTTCTGTCGTGGGACATCTGGGTTGTTTCCAGCTTCTGGCTATCACAGATAAGGCCACTATGAACATAGTGGAACATGTGCTTCTGTGATATGGTGTGCTATTTTTAATAGAGACAAAGGAACTATGTTTGTGTTATGATCATTTGTTTCTGAATTGGAGACAACAAATATTCTTTCAAAAATGAGTATTGTTCAGACATGTTCTACTCTAAGTGACTGTACAGTTAGTCTGGCTTTCTCTTTCATTCTTCCCCACTTAATATGTGATATTAGAGATTGTAAAATTCTTAGTTTTTATTACAAATATTATTTTGACTATATGGTTTTTTTCATTTATAATATATGCAATATTGAGATTAAGGAATTTATCTCTACATGCCCTGGTTGTTGTGTTCAATGTGATTTAGATATGTCAATCACAGGCTAAATTATTTTTGAAATATTGTGTATGCTGTAGTAATTATTATTTTCTGTCTTTTGAGCTGTGTGTTTTTATTCCACAATGTATGAAAGGGTTATTTCTTAGTTTTTTTCCATTTTTTATTGGATATTTTATCTACATTTCAAATATTATACCCCTTCCCAGTTTCCCCTCTGTAAACCCTGTATCCTATCTACCCACCCCTGCCTCCATGAGGGTGCTCTCCCACCCACCCATCCAACACCCTCGCATTACTCTACACTGGGGCATCAAGTCTTCACAGGACCAAATGCCTCTCCTACCATTTATACCAGACAAGGTCATCTTCTACGACATACGTAGCTGGAGCCATGGGTCCCTCCATGTGTACTCTTTGGATGGTGGTTTAGTCCCTGGGAGCTCTGGGGTATCTGGTTGGTGGATATTGTTGTTCTTCCTATGGGGTTGCAAACCCCTTCAGCTACCTCAATCCTTTCTCTAACTCCTCCACTGGGGACCCTTTTTTCAGTTCAATGGTTGGCTTCTAGCATCCACCTCTGTATTTGTCAGGCTCTGGCAGAGCCTCTCAGGAGACAGCTATATCAGGATCCTGTCAGCATGCACATATTTGCATCCCCAATAGTGACTGGGTTTGATGACTGCATGTGGGGTGGATCCTCAGTTTCTCCTAAATTTCTTTTTCTTTATTTTATTTTAGTTAGTTAATGTGAATGCGTGTTTTTCCTGCACGCATATCTGTGCACGCTATGCATGCTTGGTCCCCTTAGAGGACAGAAGATGACATCAGAGCCCCTGTGCTTGGAAATATAGACAGCTTGGAGTCACCATATGTATGAGAGGGAGTGACCAGGCCTTCTGGAAGAGCATCTAGGGCTTTTAACTGCTAAATGTTGTTTTTTTTCCAGCTCCCAGTTACTTCTAAGTTTTTAAGGACTTTAGTGTTCTGTATAAAACAGTAAATACATGTAGATTAAACAGTTTGGTTCCTGTTAGATACTGACATTTCTTGAAGTCGACATAATCAATAATATTAGCAATATGGGAAATTAATATAATGGATCATTTCACATATTTTTAAAGCTCGGCAAATGTTTTTGCAGTCATTAATTACTATTCATTAGAATGTGTGGCATTTCCCATTTCGATCTCAATTTTCTAATAAAATCGTCAGGAAAGTATATGCATTAATATGTCAATCTAAATGTTTTCCTAATGGATTCTGTTCCAGTGTGACATCAGGAAAAATAATACTACACTACTCTGTGGATGAAAGAATAATTATAATTTCTATTTTGCTCCAAAAATTTAAGCTATGTGGGTGTATGATAACTTGAAACTTTTCTCACTAGTGAATTCTTGTTAAATATCTACCAGAAGAATATGAAAGTAACAGAAAATGGAAAAAGACAAAACAAAATCTAGAGTTATCATCAAAAAGATTCCCAGGATAAAATGCATGCTCATTGATTTCTCTGTGTTCATGTTTCCATCTATTTGCTTATTCATTTGTTTTGACAAAGCATTTTTTAACTGCAAGTGTCCCTATATAAAGGTTTATTGTTAAAGTCAATGCATATAACTTTAAGGAATCTTACTTTTCTAATAAATTTACTTCATAATTTTACTATTATGTATCTTGGTGTTTTGAATAACTATTGTTTATCATCATATCTTAACCTTCTGATTTTGACCTTTATATCCAAATAATACTTCTTCAGTTTGTCAATGTAAACTTCTTTAAATGCAATCCAAATTATAGACATTCCTAGTCAAAGGGATTGTGTGATAGTCATGTGATATGATGAGCGATTCCATGACCTCAGCAAAGGTCTCCACATAATGATTTTGTTTAAATTCTTTTCTATGTGAGTTACTCTCTATTTGCAGTCCAAGCTAACCACAAATTTAGTCTCGTGCTGCTGTAGACGCTCAGGTCAGTACTTACAGAAGGTACTAGGACAAATTGTGAAGTAGGAGAGAGAAATGGGATTCAGTGCTTTACTTTATTGTGGGAAGTTGCTTTTTCTAAGTTTTAGAGAAAAGGCAATATATTTGCAAATGTTCAGCATGTGTTATTGAAATAATAGTCATAGATGTCTGCTCCTGTAAGACCAGCAGTAGGCAACCTGTCCTGTATGATGGGTGGTGCTGTTTTATTCACCTTTGCAATATTGCTATTCCATACTGACTGAAACAGAGATGAATTCTGACAAATATTGTGTAACTTTGCCTGATTCCTTGTACCTAAATAAAAATAAATTAGAAAAAAAGTGTTTCTTTTAGAAAATTTTTCCTTCGATAAACTATTTGATTCAAGCATTTTAATATATTCTCATTTAATTCAAATATCAATATTTACTTTTCTATGCAATCTAAATGTTTTTGATGTTAGGAACAGCTATTTCTATATTTTATTGAAGAATAACCCATTATCCATAAAGAATCATTGTTCATGGATGACTAAGACATTAGGAAATAATTGCCGGAATTTGTTATGCATATCAAAGTCTATTAATTTTCTCTGCCTAGTGCTTTACAATATTTTAAATGTTAACCATAATAAGAATACTTAAAAAGTTTTGTTTTAATATTACACATGAGAATAATGCATTTTTCTATATTAAAATATTTTGCTTACTATTGTACCTTTCAAATAAATGACCCAGCCAGAGTCTAATTTAAATGCTGCATTTGGAAATCCTTATTCTTTGCAGAAATACTGTCTGTTTTCTATATCAAGCTTCTTTTACTTTATTTAACTAAATAATAGTTGACTCCTTATATCCACAATTATTAGGCTCAGTATAACTTTTGTTTGTGGGCATCAAGAATTGAAATTAAACAGAATTCTATATATGTGCAAACATATAGAAATTATTCATTTCACTTGTCATAAACATTAGGCTATATTTTCTGTAGTTTCTTCTATTTCAAATATTCCTAAATTAATCTTTCTTTCATTTGTTCATTTGCTCTTCTCAATTTTCCTACTACCCTCAGGGCCCTAGCAGGGAATTCTTCACTCCAATTCAGCAGGAAGTAGAAAAAGATCATCATCCCAGTTCCATATGTTAGGGTGGATGGTTCTGGTTATTTTATGAATTATAGGCATGTTGTCATTTTAAGGGATACTTTACAAATGTGACTTTGGACAGGGAGGGAACTAGACAGCTTAAACTCAGGGATTTCTACCTTTCCTTTCCTCTTCTCTATCCTTCCTTTTTAAGTAAAGGGAAAGGGGATGGAAGAGAAAGGGGGAATGTAGTAATATCGAAGTTAGAGAAATAGACAAATAGGGATTGGTGATCAAATTTACTCTTAAACAAAACATTGCATAGCTATACATTCTCTTAAATTAATACAGAATTTATTTGATACAACTTTAAGGTTTTCATTGGTATGAATATCTTATTGATATAAATTGGGATTAGTATTCTTACTCTCATATAGACATTATGCCTATACAACACACAAAAGACTTAAGCCCAGTCCTTCTATAACTACCGTTATAAACTGTTTTTAGATGATTAAGCAATATGATTTAAGAGCCAGATAACAAACAGATGGTTCTGAGTTAATTTAAAGGGTGTTTTTTGATATATTTCAATTAGAAATGGCTGAGAGTAGTCAAGGCTGAACAGTTCAGAAATGCCTTGTGTATATAGTCTTCCAAAGTGTCAGAGGTCCACAGAATATGGTATTTATGGTTATTTCTTTGTTAAAGATCATTTGACTAGAGACATACCTGCTCCCGACAGCACCCCTTTCTTGGACTCCAAGAAGAAATTGAGCATCAATAGAGTTTTTACAGTTGTGGCGAGACAGCCACTAGGCAAGAATTACTTAAATTGATATACAGGCAAAGTACTGTCCAGAAAAAGGACATACTGGGGAATAGTCAACTGATACTCTCTGCCAATACAGGATAATAATCAGTCCTTCAAAATTCTGCATTACAAAGGTCTGTCAGGTGATTCTGGGCCAGAAAGCTAAAAACTGATGCTCCAACATTTTGAAGAATGAGGGACTGTCCGTGTGATCAGCTGTCGATAAATGGGCTAAGTTTTGGAAGCTATGCTTTAATGATTTTCATATTTTCAGGTAATATTAGTCACTCTTGGATTTTTGACAGGGTTGAAGACTGGTTGTGGTCTCAGAGCCAATCCAAGCTGTTTAGCATTGAGAAAGATGATATAGATTTGACGGAATGCTTTTCAAATGGCATACAATCTAAAACCAGGGTGTAAGTCAGGTGTAGAATTGTGTTTTAATTAGGATAGAGAGCAGGGTGCTTTATTTAATAGACAAGATTGATGGACTGGTGTTAAGTGTATCTTGTACTTTATAAATTGCATAATGGTAATAGTTGTACTCAACTTATATCTGAGAGAAAACAGAATTGTAATTGGACCAAAAAGAGAGGAAATATGGATTGCCCTGGTGCTGCTTTTATTTTGATGCTAATTCTGTTTCCCCAGGAGGGACTGCCTGGGAGAAGGTATGGATCATGTACTCTGGTGACTTCAGGTGAATCTTCTCCCCATTTTAACTTAAAGACAAAAGCTAGTGATTTGGCAGTGGAAGAGAGGTGGAGCTATAAAGTTTTGGGGAGAGAAGGAGAGGGAGCCAGAGAAGAATGAGGCAAAGAAGGACAGAGAGGAAGACTGAGGAGAAGGAGGTGGAAGGAAAATGGAGCAGAACTGAAGAAACTGCAAGTTATAAGGGATCTCATAGCTGGGGAATATAGTAGTGTAGTGGTAGATCTGCCCAATCTAAGCATGCAGCCTGTATTCATATTGAGTTGTGGTTTTTTTAATGGGCTTTTTGGGATGGAGATATACTGCAACATGACACTGCTAATAATTGGTTCAAAGAACTTGATTTAATGAAACAATTTTTAAGATTTGTTTTTTTAATTTATTTTATTTCTATTGAAAGTAAAGCTTAGTATATAATATTTTCTTTTTTTTTTCTTTTTTTCGGAGCTGGGGACCGAACCCAGGGCCTTGCGTTTGCTAGGCAAGCGCTCTACGTATATAATATTTTCTAACCATAATTTTCTCTTCCTCACCTCCTCCCAGAACATCCTCACTTTCCCACCCATTCTATTTTCAGCCTTCTTTTTCTCTTTTTAGGAAATATAAGGCAAACAACCAAAACCAAACCAAACCTAAACAAAAACAGAAAACAGTAAAAAAGCATATTCTCTCTGTCTCTGACTCTGATTTTGTCTCTGTCTCTCTCTGTCTCTGTCTCTGTCTCTGTTTGTCTCTGTTTGTCTCTGTCTCTTTGTCCCTCTGTCTCTCTCTGTGTCTCTCTCTCTGTGTCTCTGTCTCCGCCTCTGTCTCTCTCTCTCTTACACACACACACACACACACACACACACACACACACACACACACACACACACCATAAAACTACATTATCAGAATCTGTAATATACAAGCTAAGGACCAAAAGAAGATTAAATAATTCTTGAGACAATGCAATTTTAAAGAAATTATTAAAAATCTAAATAAATACCACTGAGGGTTTTTTGTACCAGTTAGTTTGATATAGATTGTTTGTCCTGTAAGCCTCCATTGGAGAAAACTATTTTTTCCTTTGCAAGGGGCTATCAGTTAGAGATATCGTCTTGATTTGAGATGGGAGCTCTAGGCCACTTCTTTCTCTCTGGTCTGGAACCCTGTCTGACTTGAACCTATGCAGGCTGTAGACATGCTGCCACAGTCTCTATGAGACTATGTGTCATAGTTTCCTTAAAGCCCCAAAGCAGAAGTAACGAGAAGCCCCAAGCCCTTGCCTATAAAATTTCAGAAGTTTTGTACATGTTGCTTGAGTTTCTAGGGAATCAGAAAGTCATTTAGACACCGCAGACTGGAACTTCTGTGGTCTGTCCCATGTCAGTTTTTGCTCATTGCCATTAACTCATCCAGAGCTCAATGCTGGCTATAATGTTTTCTTCCATTTGTCTAAGCATTGCTTTATTTATTTTTCTGTATTGTATCCATTGGGATTGCAAAGCCTTTGAAATCCAGACATACTGGATTTCAACACAGGTCATGGAATGTTTTATAATTTAACTTAAAATGCTATTGTTTGAATATGAAGTGTTCTTCACACAGTTATGACTGCTTAGTCCCCAGCTGCTGATGCTTTTTTGGGAGAGGGGTTATTGTGGAAAAAGTGGGCCATTAGAGGCATGGCTTTAAGATCTACAATTGGTCTCCTTTCCTGCTCTCTGACTCCAGTCCAACATTATGGTCATAGACTCTGCCCCATGCTCCAACCACCGTGGAGGTTAAATGGTTTTGCCTCATAACAGGCCTGAGGTCCATGGAGTAAAGGACTATGGACTGAAGCCATGAGACAAACCAAGTAATTCCTATAGTTACATTGTGTCTGTTGGGTATTTTACACAGTGAACTAAATATTTAACACAAACATTGACTTATATTTTTAAAATGTAACACATTTTTTATAGTTGGTTTTCATGTCAATTTGCCACAAGTTAGCATTACCTAAGTAGGGAGCCTTACAGAAGAATTTTCCTGTTAACAAGGAGGACTACCCCATTGT
Source organism: Rattus rattus (assembly GCF_011064425.1). Taxonomy (NCBI): domain Eukaryota; kingdom Metazoa; phylum Chordata; class Mammalia; order Rodentia; family Muridae; genus Rattus; species Rattus rattus. Next base: position 24,610,684 of record NC_046163.1, read on the forward strand.
GAGGAGGACCATTTTGTTTGACTCTAGAGTTTTAAGAAGTGTTTTGTAGAAAGTTTTCCCTGTTGCTTTTTGGTCACTTCACTCTTGCCAGCAAGTTACTTTGTTGTTACTTCTATAGATAATTTCTTCATTGACAGTAGAAACAGTGTTTCTAAACTTTCATCCTACAAAAGGGACCAGCACTTTTCCAGAAACTTTTCAGGCCCAGGAGCAAGAATGAGCATACTGAGGCGTCCTGCTTTGTACACTGAATAATCACCAGTCTGTGGCCCCCTAATAGTAACAGCTGTTCTAGGACTACTCTAGATGTTGTGATTCCCAGCCTAGAGGTCAGATTACTAGATGTTCAGGAGCTAAGCTGATGCTGTGATTTGACTGTCACTTGGTAAATTCTGATATTGTGTGTGTGTGTGTGTGTGTGTGTGTGTGTGTGTGTGTGTGTGTGTGTTAAAAAACAATACTAGTAAAATCAGACCAAAAATTCCATAAGCAGATTAGAAAGCATGTATCATCTTAATTCAGTATATAAAACAATTGTATTCTATGGAAAATACATATTCCAATAAGAAATATAAATAAACCTGAGAAAAATTCCTTTTTGCAATTGGTTTCCATATTTTAAAAAGCATAAATTATTAACTTCAATACCAATGACAGAATAGATAAATAAGATGTTATATCTCAATGTCATTCAAAGATAAGAATCGGAGCTATTGATTATGATTATGAAATAAACTTAATTGTTAAGTTTTAACACTTTATTATGATAGATGTTAAATTTGTTTTACACTTCTATGAAGACAAGAGCATTTATTAATTTGAAAGCATATCATCTTTAATACAAACATTTATAGACTGCATAACACATTGCAATTAAACATTTCTGTAAAATAGAGAAGTTTATTTATTAGTATAACCTTACTGTATAATATAGTATTAGGCAAGAATTGAAAGAACGTAATGAGAGAACAGGGTTGGATGATGTCGATGTTGTCAAATTTGTGGATTTTACTTTTCACCATCTCTCTGTTTGGACTTCTACACCAACTTTAAAATTCCAAATGTGAGACATAAATGCTTGTGTGGAAGTATGCCATCGTCATCATCATTCAAGCACTGATTGGTGTTATTTTAGTGGCTCTGTCACTTATTGAGATAGAAGGTGGTCCACTCTGCAGATATTGGAGATCATTAGCATGAGCATGCGGGTGTGAACAGGAGTGTTGCTCTCTCTAATGGGGAATTGTTCCTCAGAGTACATCTGACTGCAGAGTGAAGTCTCAGATACATACCTGGGTTAAGACAGTCCCATTTAATATGTAGAGAGAAATACATCTTTATAACACATCTTTTGGCTGGCTTAAAAATGGAAGTGACCAACAGCTAATCTGGAGTCAGAATTAGTATGCAACAATAAATATCCATCCTTCCCTGTTATAAAAGAGATGGGTCGTCTCTGTATGCCCCAATCCTTCATGATGTCGAATATCATCTGTATATATATACTTATCTAAATACATTGTTTTTGCTTAGAAATACAATCCAAACTAGACATGACATTACTGCAGAGTTTTCATTTTACTTTAACAATTTACAAAGCTTCTTCTTACTGACAGCTATTGTAGAAATAAAGATTTTTATTATGAATAACATAGAAGATAAGATTTTCATCAAATATATGGGAAAATAGACGATGAATTATTTTAGTATAATATAAAGGTTCTTACATTTAAAATACTTCTGCCTGGTGTATTTTAAAAATGAAATCATTTCGTACTATACACATGCTATATTTTAGAAGCAGATGTACACATGTATTATCAAAAGAATAAAACGACTTTTACTCATAACCAAATGGCAACATCTGATTTTACGTCTTGGAACTCATTGAAGGTAAATGATCGCGATCGCCTCCTAAGATTTGTTGGTCTCTGAGGTCTTCCTTCTATCAAATGTAAGTAGATCTCGGATTTCAGAAAGCGTTTGTAACTGTCGTGTTCCATGAGCTGATACACTCTGCTTTGTGCTGCATCAAAACTGTGGAGAGTGGGCTGGGCGATGCTCTTAGTAATTACTTCTTTAGTATGAAAATCAAGGTTAACCTGCATAAACCGGAAAAAGGAATAATTATAGGATATTTACTATATTGAGATATTATAGGATATTTACTATATTGAGAACTATCTCAGACTCTTAAAATGTTGTAGGGTGGAAAGTGTGGACTGCTTGGTATTTCCTCCTAGAGCTCAGCGATCCAACATTGTATCTAGGCTGGTATTTCCCTGGCCCTTCTCTCCCTTTGTTAGTAGTGTTCTTATTCTAACTCAGTACCACTGAATAATGCAACAAAGCTATCATATGATCATTAATCAACTCACTCATTTTCACAGTGGGAAACTAACATCTCAGAAGTTAAAGTGTTTAAGTTATAGAGAATGAGATGCTTGGGGTGTCATCGTGACATCAATAAGAGCTTTCTGTTCTGGCTCCTGATTTCTTCATCATGTTATTTTTTTCTACAATCAAAACTGTGCCAACATATGATTCTGTCTTAAACATAACAATACCTATAATTTTTTTCTCATGCCCCAACTGATGTATCTGGTACTAATATTATATTTTTGGGTATATATTCTGTTTTCTACATCTGAGTGGCCGTATAATCTGTTATAGTTTTACATAACTAAACTGAACTTTCTTAGAGCACCATAGCCACATAGAGAACATTGCATTATAGACTATGTAGTAGCTTCTGCTTTAAAGATTTCATAGAAAGTCACACAATCAAGGTTTAGTTGCCGCCCTGTGGGTCTACTGGACCGTGATGGAATCTTTGAGCATAGTGAAAGAGCATAGGTTACTGAGTTGCTACATTGAGTGGATTCTGGGATTCTGATCTCTCTCCCTCTGTTTCCATGTCCTTCCTTTCCATGTTTTCCTATCTCTACTACCAGGCATAAAAAATGAGCAAGTTCTTCTGCCATGCCTCTCTGCCTTTACAAATACATTTGCTACAGTACCCAAAGCAACAGGACCCAATGTCCTCTAATAGGTGAGACAAAACATTTTCTTTTTGTTTTTTCAATTTGAATGCGCTTAGTTACTGAAGGAAAGCTAGTACGATCGTATTAATTTGTAGTTGACTAGTGAGATAGCATCTTTTCTACCCTAGAAATGGAATATTATTTATTGGGTACATAACAGAAACATCAAACCATTTAATATTTTATGACAGTCTAGCAATAGCAGCTAAACTCCTAGTCAATTTACCAAGTGTATCACGAGATCAACTGTTTAGTTTGTAATCAAAGGAAAGAACAATTGAAGCATTGTCAAATTAGAGTAACATCTTTTATCTATTTATTTTCTCCTTTTAGCCTATCCCAGACTGATGAAATAATTTCTTTGGACAAACAAAACCTTTACATAGCTGTATATGATAATCTTATTTTAAAATCATATTTGCTATTTTGGGGACATAGTGTGAGGATCAGAGAAGAACTTTGGGGAGATGGTTCCTTTTCCACCATGTTAAGACTAGGCATCGAACTTAAGTTTTTAGGTTTGGAGATAAGCACTTTTAACCAACTAAGCCATGCAGCTGGTTCACTTTAACCTTATAAAGGATGGCAGGATTTTTGCTTTATGCTTGTTTGTTTTAACATTTTCAGGGATATTTAGATTGTAATAAGTAGTTGTTTCTGCTAAGATAGTTAATGCAGACTAGAGAAAGAATCAAGATGCTGCAGCACTGATCACTCTTCATCCATCTCTGATAGCGACTTTATACATTAATCCATAATCATACTCTGTTAATAGTAGGACCCTGCAATTAAACAGTTTTGCTTTAATGTATAAAGTCTTGAGCCCCCCGATGGAATGAATGAAGAGTCCACTTTGGTCAAAGCAGACTCTATGAAGGTGTCAAGGTGTTCTATGTATTTCCATTTGTCACAGTACCTCTTTAGGGGCATCATTTTTAATGAATTTCTCATATATTGATTTTGCTTTTAGGATGATTTGTTGAGGTTCCTTGCATTTCTTGAAGTCTTCACAGGCAACCCAAAATTCAATGTTTTCTTCACTGAATTCAGTTTTAAGAAATCTAGTAAATGCATCTACTCCATCTAACAAAAATAGATAATATTAAGTTAGTATGAAACAATCACGCTGGGAAGATGCAATACTTGATATTAAAGCATATAAAAATAGTAACACCGAAGCTAAAATCTTCTAAATCATCAAGGTTCCACACATTTACACAGTAAATATGGGCACTTTATATAAAGTAACTTTTTCAGTGAAGAAAGGAGGATATAATTTCTATAAAATAAGACTAAATCACACTTAGATCTAAATCTTTAACACTAAATGTAAAAAGGGCCATACTACCTACTTTAATTTACATCTCTTCTATTCATGTCTCTCTAAGAGCACGAGGAATTTTATTATAGGCTTGTGAAACATTTCTTTTGTATTCCATTTTGCCCATTACCGAAATCATGTCTCTTGTACTAGAGACCCTCAAATTCTCTTTCCGTTGTCTCTACAATTCATAGTTCTACATGGCCTTCTTTTCCTATCTAGCCACCAAAGAAACACTTCCAGTTCTAACTATGGTCAGCCCTAAATGGAGGATCTAAATGGGATGTCATCATCAAATCTGTCTACCCAGGGAGTAAGAGAACCTAGTTGTGAGGAAGTAAAAAGAGTCCAAGAGCAAGAGGGGATGGAGGACACAAAAAAAGGCCCTCTGAACCAACAGGATTGTTGCACATGGTATCTGACAGAGGCAGCATGCAATGAAGCTCTATGGTTTTTATTAAGATCGGGTCTAGAGCTAAAAGGAGAAGTAGGTACATGTCCCCATTCTTAACCCAGAAGATGCCTCCAATGAATAACTATTTGCAAATGGATATTTAATTTCTCCAAGGAAGTCTTTCTGGGAAAACAAGCCACTATTTGTTCTTTTGTTTGCATCCCCCCCCCTTTTTTTTCATGAGCGTGTGTGTGTGTGTGTGTGTGTGTGTGTGTGTGTGTGTGTTATTTTTATTTTGTTTGTTTCATTTTTCTGAGACAGTTTCTCTGTGTAGCCCTGGATGTCCTAAGACTTGGTCTATACACGAGGCTGGCATTGACAGGCATGTGCTTCCACCACTACCACATTGCTAAAATAATCCACTTTTAAGGATAGGCTAATGCCCAGCAGAAGACAAACAACAAAAACAGACTCAATGGTGTCCATGGAAGTCCCTTGTTTCATGATAATATCATAGATGTTTTTCTTTTTAAGTTGTATTTTTTATTTTAATTTTTTTGTTTTTACCTTCTAGGTCTTTTGTGTATAAGTTTTATTTCTTTTATCTTTATTTCTTTTCTTGTTACCTTCTAGGTATTTTGTGTATGTATTATGGCTTCTGGTTTTATGGGTTTTATGAGTGTGTAAATGACTAAGTCTCTGCATCTGTATATTTCTTGGGTCTTTTCTTGAGCCATTTTACTTCTATTTGTTTGTTTTTATCCAACTTCTATGTGTTTGCTTTATTTTTATTTTATTTCATTATTAACCTTTAGAAGCCTGTTTTTGTTTTTGTTTTTGTTTTTTATAAAAGACAGAAAGACTGTGAAAGTGGCAGGACTGAGAGAAATAGAGGGAGGAGAAGCAATAACATTTGAGAACAAAACATACTTTCGGTTTAAGAGAAAATTTATATGTACTTATCTATGATAAAAGAAGAGAAAACTATCACAGAATTAAAATTAATAATACAGTTAGCTCCACATCATCATTTATGATTTCTGTATCTTTCTGTCTCTTTTCTGTCCTACCTTATTACCCAATATAACATTTTCATGGTCACCTTTTTAGTAAGTAGGATATCTGAATCAGGTGGAGTTAAGAGGATCACATGGTTGAATTCTTAGATTTTAAAACTTATATAAGCCATTGTAGATGTTATGGGTGCTTAGCATGGGGCATGTTTTGAACTCCTAACTGTTAGTGTAAGGGTAGCTCTAACATTTTTGCCTTGTTTGGGGGCCTTTTTTTATTCTACCAGGTTACCTCATTCAGCCTTGGTCTAAGGGTTTGTATTCTGTATTTAGTTGATATCTCTGGGAAGCCAGGGGGCAATGAAGATAATTCTAAAAGGAAGCTTATAGCTCTAAGTATGTAGATTTAAAAATATGAATGAGATATTATATAAACAACCAGATGCTAAATTTTCAGGCATCAAAACATAAAGCAAACAAGCAAAAAAAAAGAACAAACTAATTACAAAAGTAATGCATAACGAGAAATAATAAATGTTGCAGCAAAATTATTTCAATTGAATTAAAGCTAATAAAAATCAATAAAACCAAGAGTTGGCTTTTTTTTAAAGATAAGTAAAATTGGAAATTCTTACCCAAATTACTAAAAGACAGAGAAAATGATCCACAGGAAAATAATACCAGAGATGCTAAGAAAATGTGGGGAATCATGCAAACATATTAAAAACACATTTCAATAAATTGTAAAATCTAAAAAAATGGATAAACTTCTAAAGGCATGTTTCATAGCAAAATTTAAAAAAAAATGTGAATTATTTAAACACATCAATGGCCATCAATGAGATAGAAGTAGCTATTACTTCCAAACTAAAGAAAGCCTAGACAAGGTAGGTTCAACCCAACATTCTTTAGGTAACTAACACCAATATCACTCAAACTATTCCATAAAATACAGGAGGAAGGAGTACTTCCAAATTCCTTTTATGAATCAGATACTACTTAGATATAAAGAAACCATATAAAGAAAGAGGCATATGAACCCAGAAAAAGGCAGATTGATGGGAACCCACATAAAGACAGATCTATTTGAAAACCAAGAAAACATGGAGCATAAATTTAAAAAATGAGCTTAATGAACATAGATGTGAAAATTGTTAAGAAAGTAAGTGAAAACTAAGTTTAAGGACTAAGCCAAGCATTCACACACCATGATCGTTTTCTTCATCCAATGAAGCAGCTGATAAAGACTTTTATCAAAATCATAGATGATATATTTGCCCTAACCAAATCCCTCCAATATGACTAAGGCAAACATAATAAAAACATTTCACAGAATCAATTTCATTCACAGTAGCCTGAGCACATGTTGGAATAAACCCAACAAAGAAAATAAAAGACCTATGCAATCAAAACTTCAATATTCCAAGCAAATAAATTGAAGAAGAAGGAGATATTTATGGATTGATATGATTTATATTGTGAAAACAGCCACAATTCTCAGAGCAATCTATAACTCAATGCAATTTCCATCAAAATCCCAGTACAATTCTTCAGAGGATTTAAAATAAAAACAATCTTAAAATTAATATGGGAACCACAAAATGACCCTGGATAAGCAAAAGAACCCTGAACAATGAAAGTATGGATGGATGCATCACCCGGCATGATTTAAATTATACCAGGAGGCCATACTAATATAAAAAGCATAATACTAGTTTTTTTAAAAGACACATTGACCAATTGAATAGGATTGAGGACAGGCGCAAATATGTGAGTCAATAATTACCTGAATTCTGAAAAAAAATATAAAATTGTGTACAGAAGAAAAGAGAGCACCTTTATCAAATGGTGCTGAGAAATTGGATATCTTCACATGAGAAGAATGAAAGTTAAACCCTTTCTAAAGATGACAAAATATCAATTAAAGTCATCAAATCTCTCACTGTTAGACATGGAAATTCCAGAGGAAAGAGTAGGGTGTATACTTTAGGATTTAGGCTCAGGTAAGAATTTTGTGATGAGACTTAAGTCACCAGGGAAATAGGACCAGTAGAATTGGAGAGAACATGGCATGAAAACTGTTGGTTGAATTAAGAGTTGAAAATCTTGCCATCCATACATCTGACAAGGGTTTGTTGTAAGCATACACAAAGAACACAAACACACACACCTAAGCAAGGAGACAAACATCTGAGTTAATAGTGAGCTATTCACCAACACTGACCATGAGAAAAATACAAAATAAAACTGGGTTTAGATTGTGTATTACCCCAGTCAAAATGCCTATGATTTATAAGTCATAAGATAGCAAATATTGGCAAAGATATAATGAAAAGGAATATTTATTTGCTGTTGGTGAGAATACAAATTGCACTGCTACTATGGAAATCAGTTCTGGCCAAAACCCTGAATGCATTTATCATATGATACAGCTTTATATTCCTCATCACATATCCAAATGACTTTTCCAATTATAAAAACAAATGTTCATCCCTGTTTATAGCTTCCTTATCCACAATGGTTAGTACATGGAAACAGTATACCTACAAACATAATTACAAAGAGATAAAAATATGATATCAGTTCAAAATGGAATATTATTTAGCTATAACAAAAAACTCAAATTATGAACATTTCAATAAATGAATGGAATCTGAAAACACTTCACTGAGTGAGGTAACCCAGACCTAGAAAGACAAACACTTCATATTCACAATCTTATGTAGATCTTAGTGTCAACTAGTGCCCATCGGTAGAAAAGGAAAGAACAACATTGAGGGGGTAGAAATGGTAGGAAATACAGAAGAAATGAAGGGGAAAGTAAATGTAGGTCTGTGCGGGAAGGGAGAGAGAGAGAGAGAGAGAGAGAGAGAGAGAGAGAGAGAGAGAGAGAGAGAGACAGAGAGAGAGAGAGAGAGACAGAGAGAGAGAGAGAGACAGAGAGAGACAGAGAGAGAGACAGAGAGAGACAGAGAGAGAGATTCATGCACACTAAGGAGAATGTATTCCTCTCTCCCTCCCTCCCTCCTTCCCTCTCTCTCTCCCTTCCTCCCTCCCTCTTACTCAGAGAAGACAGTCATAAATATACTACCTAATTGTGAACATTGTAAAATGGAGCAATGACTGACATAGCAAGGTATGCCATGGATTCAAGAGCGACATGAATACCATGGAGGTAAACACTTCGATAAGATTGGATGTAAGGCGCACAGTACAGAAAAATATGCATGGTATTCTTTCCAAGAATGGATGGCAGCAGAGCTCACAGTCTCCAAGAATTACTATACTTCTGTTATTTTCCTAAATGCATATAAGATCAGACTACTCTGTTCTTAACTTTATGCTCATAAATAGGCACAACCATTAGACATCATCAGAGAAATTTCCTTTTGCAGTGGATGTCAGTTAATGTAGAAACTAACACTGGTCGAAATGCAGATAATTGGTGTATTGGGTAGTTCTCAGACACAAAGATCCTATGTAAACTGCACAAATCAAAGTGTCTGTATGCATATATGAAGTTTTCCCAAAATTAACATAGATATTACACTAAAACTAAAGACAATTTCTGGTTACAGATAATATTTTTAATAAAATATTAAACCTATTACATTTTATAAGATACTGAAAAGGCTGGATATATGGTGCAGGAGAGTATGCACTGTTCTTGAAATGTACCTGGGTGAGATTTCTAGTACTCATAGTACATGGCTTACCATAACCTATAACTAGTGGTCTGATGCCTCCAGTCTCCTCAGATACCTTTATACACATACACATACACATACACATACACATACACATACACATACACATACACATACACATACACATACACATACACATACACATACACACACACATACAGAGGCAGAGCTGGAAGAGGAAGAAAGACTTTTTAAATTTACTTATTTACATTTTGAAATTAAAATAAACTACTTTATTTCTCCTTTTTCCTCCTTTCAAATTCTTATATGTTTATTCCATTTATTTGTCTAGATTTTATGGGCTCTTTTACTTCAGCTGTTGACATATATGCCTCAATATACAAATGCAACCTAACCTGCTCAGTCAGTATAATGCTACTTGTATGTCTTTGATTTTAACACTGACCACTGGTATATTGAGCCATGAAGAGACTCGTCCTTGGAAAAACTATTTCTTGTACTCTCAATATTTCTTAATTGCCTATAGTTCTTTCTCGAGGGTTGGGACTCCGTAAGATAGTATCCTTTTATGTTTCTATCTTTATTAGTGTTCATGTTTGAATGTGAAATTAAGAAATGGTTTCTCGAGACATCTTGAGGCCTCAGGACAGCCTGCCACCTCTGCACACCTCGACCCACATCCCTGGTCCAAGGGGAAACTGCACAGTGCCTCTGGACACAGGGATATAGGAACAGCCGCTAGTACCTATGGTTCTGGTCTGTGCCCAGGACCGAACTGAACCAGCCAAACAGCTCCCTGCACCCAAATCCTGTGGGGGAGAGAGCTGAACCCTCAGAAGTGTGAATACTCCTGAGAAGTCAGAGGAACATGCAAACCAAATCCAAGAACACATCAAAATGATCATCCATCATGATCAAGTAGGCTTCATCCCAGGGATGCAGAGATGGTTTAATATATGAAAATCCATCAATGTAATCCACTATATAAACAAACTCAAAGATAAGAACCACAGGATCAAGAAAGCATTTGAAAAAATTCAACACCCCTTCATGATAAAAGTCCTGGAAAAATCAGGAATTCAAGGCCCATACCTAAACATAGTAAAAGCAATATACAGGAAACCAGTAGCTAACATCAAACTAAATGGAGAGAAATTTGAAGCAATCCCACTAAAATCAGGGACTAGATAAGGCTGCCCATGCCCTCCCTACTTATTCAATATAGTACTCAAATTCTTACCCAGAGCAATCAGACAGTGAAAGGATGTCAAAGGAATACAAATTGGAATGGGAGAAATCAAAATATCACTATTTGCAGATGATATGATAATGTACTTAAGTAACCCCAAAAGTTCCACCAGAGAACTACTTAACCTGATAAATAACTTCAGCAAAGTGTTGGGGTATAAAATTAACTCAAACAAATCAGTAGCCTTCCTCTACTCAAAGGATAAGAAGGCTGAGAAATAAATTAAAGAAATGACACCATTCACAATAGTCCCAAATAATATAAAATATCTTGGTGTGACTTTAACCAAGCAAGTGAGAGATCTGTATGACAAAAACTACAAGTCTCTGAAGAAAGCAATTGAGGAAGATCTCAGAAGATGGAAAGATCTTCCATGCTCATGAATTGGCAGGATTAATATAGTAAAGATGGCCATTTTGCCAAAGGCAATCTATAGATTCAGTGCAATACCCATCAAAATTCCTACTCAATTTTTTATAGATATAGAAGGAGCAATTTGCAAATTCATTTGGAATAACAAAAAAACCTCGGATAGCTAAAGCTATACTCAACAATAAAAGAACTTCTGGGGGAATCACCATCCTTGACTTCAAGCAGTATTACAGAACAATAGTGATAAAAACTGTATGGTATTGGTACAGAGACAGGCAGATAGATCAGTGCAACAGAATTGAAGACCCAGAAATGAACCCACACACCTATGGTCACTTGATCTTTGACAAAGGAACTAAAACTATCCAATGGAAGAAAGATAGCATTTTTAGCAAATGGTGTTGGTTCAACTGGAGGTCAGCATGTAGAAGAATGCAGATTGATCCATGCTTATCACCCTGTAAAAGCTTAAGTCCAAGTGGATCAAGGACCTCCACATCAAACCAGATACACTCAAACTAATAGAAGAAAAAGTGGGGAATAGTCTCGAACACATGGGCACTGGGGAAAATTTCTTGAACAAAACACCAATGGCTCATGCTCTAAAATCAAGAATCAACAAATGGGATCTCATAAAACTGCAAAGTTTCTGTAAGGCAAAAGACACTGTCATAGGACAAAACACCAACCAACAGATTGGGAAAGGATCTTTACCAGTCCTATATCTGATAGAGGGCTAATATTCAAAATATAGAAAGAACTGAAGAAGTTAGATTCCAGGGAGCCAAATAACCCTATTAAAAATGGGGTACAGAGCTAAACAAAACATTCTTACCCGAGGATTGTCGAATGGCCAAAAAGCACCCAAAGAAATGTAGAACATCCTCAGTCATCAGGGAATCAAATCAAAACAATCCTGAGTTTTCACCTCACACCAGTCAGAATGGCTAAGATAAAAACTCAGGTGAAAGCAAATGCTGGCAAGGATGTAGAGAAAGAAGAACACTCCTCTACTGTTGATGGGATTGCAAACTGGTACAACCACTCTGGAAATCAGTCTGGAGGTTCCTCAGAAAATTGGACATTCCACTACCTGAGGACCCAGCTATACTTCTCTTGGGCATATACCCAAAATATGCTCCAACATAAAACAAAGACACGTGCTCCACTATATTCATAGCAGCCTTATTTATAATAGCCAGAAGCTGGAAAGAACCCAGATGCCCTTCAAAAAATATGGTACATCTACACAATGGAGTACTACTCAGCTGTCAAAAACAATGACTTCATGAAATTCATAGGCAAATGGAATGAACTAGATAATAGCAACCTGAATGAGGTTACTCAATCACAGGAAAACACACTTGTTATGCACTCATTGATACATTGATATTAGCCAAAAAGCTCAAATTACCCAAGATTCAATCCACAGACCATAGGTAGTTCAAGAAGAAGGATAACCAAAATGTGGATGTTCCCACTCCTTAAAAGGGAAAAAAATATTCATAGGAGGGGATATGGAAGTCAAGTTTAGAGCAGCTACTAAAGGAATGGCCATTCAGAGCCTGACCCACATGTGGCCCATTATATATATACAGCCACCAAAACTAGGTAAGATTGATGAAGGTAGAAAATACATGCTGAAAGGGACTAGACATAGATCTCTCCTGAGAGACACATCCAGAGCATATCCAATACAGACAGAGGTCAATGCTAGCGGCAAACCTCAGAACTGAGAACAGGACCTCTTGGGGGAAATTAGAGGAAGTATTGAAAGAGTTGAAGGAGCTTGCAACCCCATAAGAATGCCAACCAATCAGAGCTTCCAGGGACTAAACCCCCACTGAAAGACTATACATGGACTGACCCAGGGCTCCAACTGCATATGTAGCAGAGAATAGCCTTATTGGGGCACCAGGGGATGGGGAAACCCTTGGTCCTGCCAAGGTTGGACCCCCAGTGCGAGGGAATATGGGGGGCAATAAGGGGGATATATAGAGGGAATACCCTTATGGGGTAGAGGGAGGGGAGGAAATGGGGGTTTATGGACAGGAAACCATGAAGGGGAATAACGTTTGAAATGTAAGTAAAGAAACATATCTAACAAAAAATTAAAATAAACAAATAAATAAATATAAAAAAAATCGTTTCTCTAAAACACATGAGATTGCTAAAACCAAAGCTACACAGAATATAGAAGGCAAATATAATTGTTTGGAATTACAAAATAGTCAAATAAACCCCCAGATTATGCTTTATGTATTGTCATTTATTAGTCCATCACACAGAATTTATCTGTATTCGCATGGAATATTATGACATTAGATTAGAGTATTATCGATCTTTCTAATATATTGGAATTATAAGCATTCAGTCATAAAATGTCCTGGGAAACATCCACATCATTAAACATTAGAGCAATGATAACACAATGGAGGAGGAGTTAGAGGGAGGACTGAAGGAGCTGAAGAGTTTTGCAATCCCGTAAGTACAACAACATCAACCAACCAGACCTCCCAGACCTCTCAGGGACTAAACTACCATACCAAGACTAAACAGTGATAGACCTACGGCTCCAGCCACATATGTAGCAGAGGATGCCCTTGGGAGGAGAGGCCCTTGGTCCTGTGAAGGCTAGATGCCCCGGTCTAGGGGAATGTCAGGGTGGGGAGGTGGGAGGGTGGGATTGGGTGGGTGAGGGAGTACCATCATGGAACCAGGGGGAGAGCGTATGGTATAGCGGGTTTCTGGCGGGGAAACTGGGAAAGGGAATACCAATTAAAATGTAAATTTAAAAAAATCCAATAAAAGAAAAGAAAAAAATGTAGCCTAAGTTCCTTCCACTGTGCTTTCCACTGAGATTTCACTGGGTAAGCAAGGTTCTGCTTTTTTTGTAGCAAAGGGACCCTAAATACCACATCTTGGTAATTACATATTTATAAAGAAAGAAATAAAAGGGTAGGCTAAAATACCTTGTGATAACACCTTGAGACTTCAACCAACTTGTACGTGAATATAGAAGGCATATGTGTTCGTTACATGTTTTGAGACTTTTCAGCTTAAACACAACTCCCATTATAGGCTGAGAAGTCAGGGTTTTCTGAATGGATCCCTAACCACAGAGAAGCAGCCAACAGGGTCCAATGAGTGGCATTTAGTTGTTCCCTTTCCTTTGCTAGACCAGTCAGTCTATTGTTTTACACATTCATTTCTCACCCTGAGCAATGTTCTTTTGGCAGAAAAAAAATGGACTCAGTTTTAGACAAATTTTTATGAACGGTGAATTATGTCTAAGTATAGGAAAATATACAAGTTTCCATAGCAAAATTGATGGACATCTGGCCGCAATATTTTTAAGCCCTAGTCGCTGTCTAAATGAAGTAACAGAACCAGCCATCAAACAGTCCTTTTCCTGCAGTTGGCTGGTATGTTGGACCCACTGCCATGAGTGTTCTTCATGCAATCTCGCCTCCCTTCTTTCCTTCTCTGAATGTTAGGTTTCCTGTTACTATTATGATGCAAAAAAGATTTCTTCCTTTAATCAGTAGAAAGAAAAATGCAACCTTCTCTCAATACACCCAATGCTAGAGAATAGCAAGGTGATAACTTTAAAAATAGTTTAAATAGACTTTGGTCAGCTACTGGTTGGCAACAGAAAGAAAATTCTTCTTTTTGTATTTGTATGACAAAAACCACAGTCTTATGGCCTAGTCTCTGGCTGCACTTTGCATGGTCTTTATCTTCTGTTGTAAACTTGAAAGAAAATAAGATGGCAAAACTTTATAACTTCTAGTTAAAACTGAATTCAAGATGTGCGGCATATCTCTGCCTCCAAAAGGGAAAACACTATGAAATTATGGCTCAAGAATTAAAGAGCTAGAATGAGCTGTGGGCATTTACACCTCAACCTCTGCTCAGAATTAAAAGAAAATCTTTATAGCCTGGTAACTAATGTTTGGTACAACAGAAAGTAGTTGATTTTATGCCATATTTCCTTCAATTTTCTTAGACGTGATTCTTAGAGTAGTGGTCATATATATTTGTCTCTAATGAGTATTGCCAGATCATTCAGGGTCTTTTGTATTTTTCTCACAAAATTCTTATTTTCTATTGAAACTTTTCAAATATGTATTAGAAAATAATTGGAGTCAAGCCCAAATAGATTTTTGGAGAACATTTCCAGATAATTTTTATTTATAAAACCTATAGAAAAGTCATAAGGAATTGTACTCTCTATAGTGATTAAAAAGTGGGCTTATTCTGTTTATTTCACATTTCTTATCTGTTTCCTTATGTACTAAACAAGTGTTTTTTCCTTGTCCTTCCTTATTCTTCTCATAATTTAAGTACAAATCGAAGCAAAGTTGGTAAAAATCAAGAACCTATTATATTGAACTAATAAAATTTTCTATTGTAGTCTTATGTAATTTGGAAATAAGGGAAAAAAAAACCAAATGTTTGTCAGTCCGTTTTTCAAGTAGTTATTCTAACTTCAGTAAATGGGTAATGTTTTTTCCAATCACATTTTTATTTGTCATGTAGAAACATAGACTGCATACTTAAAGCACGGACAATATTAGTTAATCAGTAACTTTCTTCATTTCACAACAGAGCCATTACCTTTTATATTAGTAGTTGTAATTGCAACAACAATTTTTAAATTATATCTAAAGGGAAGCATTCTTGGGTAATATATCCAAAATTGTTATTCAATGAAAAAATCGTGGATCTCTCTCGAGAGTCACGTAGCATGAACTTGAGGTCTGTGCTAGACACTCAAATACAGTAATATTATTTATAACAGAAGTTCTGAGGACTTGATTGCAAAGAATCACTAAGGACTTGAAGCACTGTTACTCCTTTTGCTGTTATATATATTCTGTAAAAATCATACAATATTAAACCCTATATATTTATAAAGTGGATGTTAGACACTTGACTTCCTCTTCAAAAAAAAGAGAGCATGGGAGACTGAGCTCAGAATTATTTTATATATTATTAAATGACTTTCATCAGTAGTGACCATAAAGACAAAGATTAATAGTTGATAAATCGATCAGCCGACAGAATAGACATATGTCTACCAAGGGTTTAAAAAAAAGATAACCCAAGAGTTACTTTGTTCTGTTTTGAGTAGCGTGAGGAGTCAGCTTGCATTATCTTTAAGCAGAAGTTTTCTCGAAAAAAGGTAACCATTTTCACATACAGACCTTCCCAAGAGCACAAAGAAGGAAGTTCTGCTCTGTTAGCTGCTGCTCTTCTCTGTTACAATGCACAGAGCTCTATCCCAGCGATTAGTCCCGAGCTGGTAGAAATACTCAAAATTGATAGAGAATATCAAAGAAAGTGCTGCCTGGTGTGCTATGAGAGCTCATGACGTGGTCATTCAAGTGAATGACTTTGGGTGACAAATAAATCGTAACCCAGGAGAAGAAGTGAAGAAAGCGAGGGAAGCACCGATTCATTTGAAAGTTAAGATGCATTTAAAAACTGTACGCAGGCAAAGTTGGGAACCTTGAACATCTTGTTCCTCTTACTCTGGATGGCTCTGTTAGGTTAAACCACAAGGGGACCACTTCTCGCTGAGAGGCAGCACGGTCTCAGGGAGCCCGCCACAAGTGGAAGTGGTGAGGATAGCTAGAGGGAACCTGAAACTAGAATTCACACTGGAAGACGCAGGCCCCATGTGTCACACAAACATGAAATGCTTATAATTCTGTTTCTAAATTCAACATCAAATGTTACATCTGTTGTAGCATTTTTCAGATGCCAAGAAACCATATAAAACAAGTCAAGGAACCCAGAAGCAGGAAACTTAGGCGTACTATAAAATCCTAAGGATCAGAACGAATCCTTTCTCCTCCAACATGTGAGTTAATAGGTCTGAGCTGCAGTCGAATGAACAATTTTCTTTACAATAACAATTTAAGAGTGTCACGCATTTTAAATTGAAGCTGAATTTTTAAAAAATTATATCCTTTAGCTAGATTATGAAACTACTGATAATGGTCATCTTGAGTCAGAAAGTTAACTTTGTGGAACGCTAGAGCCCCCTATATTACAAAAAAAAAAAATGGTAGAAGTAGAATTTTAAAGAATGATGTGAAAAACTATAAGAAGTAATACTTATTTCTTTCCCTTAAAGTGGAGCATCAGTTTCCTTGCTGCTGCTACTACTCTAAGTCTGAAACTAATATTTTATACATTTTCTTCAGTTCATCTCTTTAAATCCAAGGAGGGACACGATCTGGTTTTATCTTTCCAAATTACAAATAGTCTTCAGCAAAACAACCATAGGTATGAATGTGTCCAATAAACTAATCATTATGAAAAGATTTAAGCATATTGTGGATATCTGCAGAGGCTAGGAAAAGGCTGCATATTAAAACAAGCGGTGACGTATTTTAGACTTGACAGACTCCTCTCGCAGACACTCCTCTGTCAGTTTGCACATGGTCACTTACATATTCTGGATATGGGACTATGAGACTCGGTAAAACTTCTCATAAGGCTTTACGCCCACTAAACTGTCTCTAACCTGTTACATTATCTTCTAATTAATACAGAGAAAACCCAGATACTGTTGGCTTGTCCTTCTCTGCTTCACCTTCCCACCCTACCGTATACATCCACAATCACTATCTCAGCAAGATCACCAAATTCCTTCCCACATCATTCTACACTCAGGATATAATTTTTATTTGAAAGAACCTTACGGGCAGTCAATTGTTGAGTTTCTATCTTCCTGGTCAGTTACGATCAGAGGTAACTTTCCAACGAAAAATTCTCCCAAAGTTTGTCTTCAAATTGAATTTTCCATGTTTTTGTTCATTGTTATCTGAAATTTTTGCACTTTGTATTGTATAAAATTATTGGCTTTCTCTAAAAATATGTATGCATAATATAGATGCATAATATTTAACTTGCATGATTTCATATACAATATTCATATTCATACTAGTAAGTTTCACTTCTATAAAGATTATTAAAGTAATTTGAAATTAATGACTGTGAATCTCAGCTGCACTGACATAGAATTTTTTGATACGTCAAGACATTTTGATTTACTAAAAAGCATTTGTAAGTTACTAAATACATTAGCTTAAAATATAGTTTTCTGTGATTCACTTTTAAATGTCAGACAAATTTCGAATATACAAAGATTTAGAATAAATATATCTGAATATTATTATAGAAACAAATAAGGAAGAAAATCTTTGTTAGATTCTATTGCATTAAAATTTACTATTTAATATTGAGCTCATTTAAATCAAAATTTATTTTAGAGCACATTATATTTTTGGAAGATTTTTATGCTCACACACTGTGTTTTTGCTTTTTGTATTTAATATTTTGTATAAATAATACTTTACAATAATATGAGTAGTAAAATTAAACTATTTTGATATATTAATTAAAAATCCTTATAATATGCACATTTCATTGGATTTAACCTCTATAGATTTCAGTTTTTAAGATTACACTATGAAGAAGGAAGTCATCAAGGCTGATCTGTAGACTTGGCTTAACAGTTCAGAAAAATGGCGGCTCTTGCAGAGGACCCAGGTTCATTTCCCAGCACCCACATGGAGGCTCCCCATCATCTTTACCTCCAGTCCCAGGGAACAGGAAACTCTATTATTACACATATGGTATACACATTTGCATCCAGGCAAAACACTCATATACATAAATAATAAAATAAACAAATATAGAGAATGTTTTTAAAGATATTTATCTAAACACCTTTTATACGGGGTGAATACAGAAAAATCCAGGGACTTTTCTGTTTTAGTGAGTCTTAACTGTCATTTTTTTTATTTACTCTCCCCATTTTAGGTAACATGTTTCTATAAAGAAATACATTATTTTAAATTCTCCCAATCAGTCAGGCAATGTAAAGTCTTAAGCCTAGACTGCCTGCCTGCTTGAATCTTCACTTTAATTTTGTCCAGCAAGTGAATTTTCATTTACCCTCTGTAACTACAAAGCTGCTGATCCTCTGATTCTATTGGTAAGGCTAATACTTCTAGTTAGTCTAGGTGGGTTTTCAGAATAGCTCATTTATGAAACCCAGCATTCAGATTGCCACTGCAACTTGTTTGATATATAACTTAGTTTCCTGTTTGAGTAAATTTAATATTTCAATACACTAGTAACAGATATAGCATACTGAACTTGAGCAATCAACCCATTTAATCCAAGAGAAATTATATAAAATTTGAAGGATGAGGGTCTTTCTTGACATGTATGGGCACATGTATTTTTTTCCCAGCACTATTATGAGAAATTAACTCATTTTGATATTGTAACCTATAATATTTTAGGTAATTATTTGAAGCTTCACAGTGTTACAATTATCTTTGCAATGGAAAATAATTGAATAAATAAAGTAATATCAGTAGCATAATTTGTGAATTTATTATAATTATTTAGGATTTTGGTCATAAGAGCTGATTTTAATATTCCGGTACATGAAAGATGACTTTTTAAAATTCACACTACTTTTTTGAACGTGTGGATAGTTTGCATCTTGTTAATATTTCCACCACTAGGGGAAAAATCCAACAGTGTCTGACTTAACACATTTGGTTTTCGGTACTTGTAAGTAGGAATTACAGACCGAATTACAGAATTACAGCATGAGGACTAATCCTTGTCCTTAGAATTTTTGCACTTTGAATGATGAGAATATGATGAAATTGTTAAATTACAACTTGTGATTTAGAATAATAAATCCAGTTTAAACATCATTTTTAACCGAAATCCTATTCCTCTTTGTTGTCTAATTTATTTTATTAATTTATTTGTTGTCTACTGAAAACAAAAGAAGATTGTTTAAATGTTATAATTGCTTTAATTTATTTTAGAAGTAATTTCTATTTGTATAATTGGCACTATTTATTATTTTTTAATTCATCATGCCATTTAATAGTTTTTGAACCTGTTGATTGGAGAAATGGAAAAATAATACGTTTACAGTTATAGTAGCTGGAAGCCAATGCAGTTAAGGAGCATAATGGAGGAAAGATTTCATAAGTTGGAATTATGAAGAAAATTTTAATGTGCGTCAAGTAAAGTATTGATAGTAAACACACACACACACACACACACACACAATGCTTAAGGTATAATGTTAACTCAGGTATCCATCAACAGATGAATGGGTAAGAAAATGTGATATTCATATTATAATGGAATATCCCCACAAATAGGACGAAGTATTCCATAGCAATACAGGTTACATGGGAAGATGTTGAAAAGTTCAAGTATAAAAACAGAGGCTTCGCATGGATTAGAAACAAGTTTATCTCATAGAAGTAGAAGACAAGAGTTGTGGTAACTATACACTAATAGGTAATGAGAGTAGGATATACAAGATGAACACAGACAAATCATTACAGGTTAGTGCTTGAGTATAAATTTATACTGTATTGTTATATTGTATTATTTTATTATATTATTATATTGTAAATTTATATTTGTATGTTCTATACATATAACAGGGTGATGATTAATAATACATTGTATATATGTATATGTATATATGCATATATATCAAAATATTAAAAATATTATTATTTTTAATAATTTGGATCAGGGTATTATGTGACCCAGACTGACTGTCAACAATACTGATCTTAAATTTGAGCCTCCTGCTCTCAAATCCATAGTACTTGGATTATAGGGGTGTGATATTTTGTCCGGCACAGAAGACGACATTTTAAATCTTCTCAATAAACAAGGAAATTGTTTGGCATCATGCTTATACCAGAATATGAGGAAATACAAGGGAAATTGCTTCTTTCTGCTGGAGAAAGTTGCAGAATTCCTGGTATTCCATTTTAAACTCCCTGGTTATGAGATGTATTTCAACTAGTATACACCCCAGGGTGGTAAGGCCACTGGGTTTTGCCATGGTTAGGTGTAAGGTTACCTGGCATGTTCTTAGAATGTTCTTTGGAGAAGCACTGAAGACATAGTATTAATGAGTGAAAAAAAAAAAAAAAAAAAAAAAAAAAGCTGTGATGAGGACTCCTGAGTATATATCTGGCCGTGATAAAATTTTACTTTCACAGCTGAAATAATTAAAAATGCAAATAAATAAACTCTGTGTTTTGCTACCAAATATTAAGTAGAAATTATTGAGTTTGAAACTTAAAGTAAATAATGAACCGATTTCATAAAAAAAAACAAAAAAACAAAAAAACAAACAAAACAAAATGGGGTTGGGGATTTAGCTCAGTGGTAGAGCGCTTGCCTAGCAAGCACAAGGCCCTGGGATAGGTCCCCAGCTCCGGAAAAAAAGCAAAAAAAAACAAACAAACAAAAAAAACAAAAAAACAAAAACAAAAACAAAACAAAGTTTATCTGCTTGGTACTGGAAATAGACAAGAAAGCACAAAACCTGGCTGCTTGCCCCTGACCCCTTTACTTGCTGAAGAACCCAGTCTGTTCTGATTCTGCTTTATCCCCCCACTAACAGACGAGGCTCTCCATTAATACAGTCCTGATTCAACCTCCCTTAGATTCTGCCTTAGAAATAGTTCTATACATATGCATATAACAAAAACTAATAAAAAATAGGGTATGAAATTGAAAAAAGAGGAATGAAGGCTGCCTCTGTACATGGGAGTGTTTGTAGGGAGAAAATTGATGGAAGAAATACTATAATTTAGTAATAATATCAATAAGTAAAAGAAATAATTTTCAAAATCAATCTTACTTAGAACAAGTGTAGGAATTCATAGGAATTTTCTTACCAAGCTTTCTTTGTGAAGCTTCCCTAAAATGTCTGCCAAAGTTTTTCTTTAATTATTAAGTATAAAATAATGTAGATGATATATTGAAAACTCATTTAATAAACCTAATTCTCATAAAATGTCACGAAACTCAAACTGAAAAATAAAATTTAAATGCTATAGTTTGTAACTAGAACATTAAGATATAGGAATAATTTGTAATTCCGAACAAGTAAGAAAATTAAAAACACATTTTCTTTTAGTTACCTAGCTGTTCCTCAGTTATCCCTGTTGACTAGAATCCAGATTACTGCCAATTCCTAGGCTATACAAATCTGATGATTATTTGCATTTTACTGATGCAGGTATCTGCTTCTTATTTTATAAAGGAGTGAGGGTTTGAGGAAAGTCCTACTGACCTCTGTGAGAAAGCAGTTTGTCAAATGATTCAGCCCATTTCAGCGCTTCTTCAGAGGAGACTCTGCACAGAAAAGAAAATGTTTGATGATCGATGATCAAAAAGTTTGTCCCTGATCCGGCTGCTGTGACTGCAGTCTGTGCTCTCCACTGACAGGGCCTAAGCACGCCCAAGTCAAACAGAGGAATCTCCATTAGTGCTCAAGGCTTCTTTTGCATTTTCCCCATAAAACAATGAAATATTTTAGGGTTCACCAAAAGGTCAAAATTGTTTGAGCTTTTAAATAAAAGTAATCATGTATTAAGTTAAAAGTCCAAAAATAAGAGAAAGAGAAAAACCAGATTGAGAGAGAAAGAGATATATATATATATATATATATATATATATATATATATATATATATATATATATATATATGTGTGTGTGTGTGTGTGCGTGTGTGTGTGTGTGTGTGTGTGTGTATACACAAATACAACAAATAAGAAACTATAAACAGTATCTTTCAAAGTGCTAAACTTCCTTGAATTTGTAACAACAATGTGCTGTTTTTTCCTTCTTTCTTTCTTCTTCTTTAATGCATAAATTTTAGCGAGTCTTAAAGGGGGCATGAAAAGATATATTTTGAGACATTGATAAAGAAGAGAGTGAAATGTTTTTACATCTTTAACTCAACATATTAAAACTGTGAGCAGTTGTAAGCTAAATTCATAAGGTTACTGTTTTAAGTTAAGGAAATGCTAAACTATTTTCATGTTTATTTCGGTAGCATATTGATTCTTATTTTTTCCTTCGTCAACAATTACAGAATAAAACAACTACCCTGGCAAGGAATTGATGTTCCTCACCTTGTTTCTTTGGCCAACAGGGCAGATCTACTGGTGTGAGTCTCTCCATGGAAGTCAGGCCTCTGTAGGAGAAGACTTAGTCTATTCCTTTTCTCTTTAGCTCTGTAAAAGCAATAATACATTCAGGACAATTCTGATGTCCCAGAAGTCTTATTTAACCTGCGAAATAAATTTGGAGTTGATAAACACCCACACGCCACTCAGGAATACGTCTCCTTTACACAGTAAATAGAGAACTTAGCACAGAGTGCACCACAGACGATCTTCTTTACTTCAACAACAGATATGTATCTGAGATTATATTTCATTATTACTTTAATGCTTAGTGTGGTTAAAATTGCTCACATTCCAAAACATGAAACGACATTAGAATAATTTTTAAAAAAATAAAAAAAGCTTCCCCTGTCATTTTCAGCACTCCATTCAATATATTTTCAAAGAAGTATTTAAAAAGTAAGAGCTCACAGATATTCATCAATCATGCTTCTTAAAAACAAGGTTGACATAGACATCTTCAGTTTTACCTGATTTTGGCCTCGATGTTTGTTTCTTCTTTTCCTGACCCGTGCATTAGTTTGAAAAAAGTTTTCTCTTTGGATTCACACATATTTAAGTGAGAGAAGAAAACCAGTGACATTTCCATATTCTGTCCCAGTGATCAAGAGATGTCGGATTTTCTCAGTCCTTCTCTTTCCCATGGATGAATGCTATTTCACTGGAAAGCATGCTGAATAAAGCGCTATCCTGAATCTTTCCACAGAGCTTACAAAAAGGAGAAAAGACCAGGAAAGAAACTGAAGAGCTGTGTTTCTGCCTCTGCAAGTCTCAAAATGAGGAACTCAAGATTGATCTTGTACTGAATTGTGAAGGAAATGATACCACACATTTGCAAAACCGCTTCTGGCCTTCAAGATAAAACCTGGTATTACCACAGTGCAACTTCCCTTTCAAGCTTGCAGAGAAAGAAGCTTCCTTCAGTAGTGTGAATGGTGCTGTCATTTACCAAAGGACATAAAATGTCTTGTAGCAAGGCATTATCAAACATTAGCAGCTCAGTTTTGCTCTCTTTAAACTATAATTTCATTTAGTTTTAGTAAATTGACTTAAATTGCATTAGTTCACAACATACTGCTGTGTCGATTAATTACATCTGCTTAATATATTGCATAAACATAAGACAAGGGGCCATTTGTGAATGAAAGGTAGAATGTAACTCACATAATTTAATGCATTTAAAACATCAGTCCATAATGATCTAAAACAAATTGGAATTATTTGGATTAGTATATGAAATGAAATGAGAAAAATAATGTGGAAAATTTTACAATGTATTCTCATTTTTGCACTATAAAGTATTAATATCCTTGGAATTTGGTACCTTGACTTTTATTGTTAAAAATGCTCTTAGTGAAATGTTTCAAATACTAATGGTACTTCCTATGTTGTTATTTTCTTAATATCACTATTCCAAAAGAAATGTGACAACTCTAACTGATTCCAAATTGACAACTCTAATTGAGTTTGAAATTTTTTCACTTTCACATGAATCTAAAATTTTGACAGATATTTATCTATTTGTGGACTCATGTTTTTAAAAAGAAATCAAGACTCAAAGCCCTAGAGAGGTGAGTGAAAGACAAGAATTATCCATGTTTGATCAACAGCATGTATATAATTTTTCAAACATCTTTTGGCTATATATATATATATATACATATATATATATATATGCACAAATGCACAAAACGTACTTTAATTTGAATCTTTGATTTAACAATATATTTCATACAGATACTAGCTTTAAGTTCAACATACTTGTACTTGATGACATTTGGTATATATTTAAAAATGAAGCATCAAAATCTATGACTTTTTACTTCAAGTAAATTTTTAAGTTATTTATTTATTCACCTTACAACCCAAAGTCAGCCCTTCTCCTCCCAGTATCCCCTCATGCAAGTC
Organism: Rattus rattus; assembly: GCF_011064425.1. NCBI lineage: Eukaryota > Metazoa > Chordata > Mammalia > Rodentia > Muridae > Rattus > Rattus rattus. Next base: position 24,635,712 of record NC_046163.1, read on the forward strand.
CTCCCTCCATTTCACCTTCTCCTTCTCTTTCAAAGGATAGCCCTTGCTCCAGATGTTGGGACAGGGGAGCAAATGAAGACCAACCTGCTCATCTTCTACATATCTCTAGGCGGCCTTGATCCAGTCCATGCTTACTCTTTGGGTGGTGATTTAGTCTCTGGGAGCACCCAGGAGTCCAGGAGAGTTGACTCTGTTGGTATTGCAGTGGAGTCCCTGTCATCCTCTGGTCCCTCAATCCAAGTCTTCTGAATACACCCTGAGCTCCATCTAATGTTTGGGTATGAATCTCTGCATTTCTCTCCATGGTCTGCTGGGTGGAGCCAAGACAGTTATGCTAGGTTCTTCTCAACAAGCATAACAGAGTATCATTAATAGCATCAGGTATTGGTTCTTGCCCATGGGATGAGTCTCAATGTGGGCTAGTCATTGGTTGGCCAATTCCTCTGTCTCTGCTCTATCTTTGCCCCTGCACATCTTGTAGGCAGGGTACGTATGGGGTTGAAGATTTTGTGGGTGGGTTGCTGTCATTATCCCTCCTCTTGGAATCCTGCTTGTGTACAGGAAGTGGCCACTTCAGGATCCATATCCCTACTTCCAGGAATCTTAGCGAGTATTGCTCCCATAGACCTTCCGAGGACCCCCCCCCCCATCAAATGTCTCTCACGTTTCCTAGAGATTGCCTCCCCCACTTCCAGCCAATCTCCCTCCTCTATCCCCTGCTCTCCCTTCTTTTGGTCCCCCTGTCCAGCCCTGCTCCCCTTCAAATACATTATGAAACCTTTTCACATTGGCATAAAAGTTCTTGCTAACAATGTTGTACACAACATAATTTTATGGAAACTGGAATCTCAGAATGTTCGTATTTTCCACACTGATATCTCCTGGCTCCTGTGAGTATCCACTATAGTCACATGAAGCTAAGTTTTGAAGAAAATGAATTGAGATGAGGATGAAAAAGCAGAAAGGACATTACCTCATGATCAAGCCGCATTTACACTACAAACTTCAAAATATTATAGATAAATTTAAATATGAGTCTGTCTCTGTCTCTGTCTCTGTCTCTGTCTCTCTGTCTCTCTCTCTCTCTCTCTCTGTGTGTGTGTGTGTGTGTGTGTGTGTGTGTGTGTGTGTGTGAGTGTACCTGTGATAGATGTAAATTTCGTGGAAAATAAGCTCTATGACATCTGGTAGAACCCTGAAAGAAAAAATATTGTAATTGTAGGGGCAAGTACATTACTTCAAAAGCAGGTGCATGTTACTGTGTGTGTGTGAATACATAGAGCTACAGCTGGTGGGGAAGAAAAAGATGTGTTCTGTATTGACTGTACCTAGTCCTCGCCCTTTTATACATGGTCAGTTGTCTTCTAAATGGATGTTAGAAGAAATAAAGTCCAGCCATCTTTTCTTTGTGCTCATGTTTCATTTTCCTGCTTTCTTTATTCCTTCATGTAGATAAGAATTTTCAGCTGGTGTGAACTTCTAAAGGCCCTTTTCGAACATTTTCCTTACATAATGTCTAGTGTTAGCTCATTTCTCAGATTCAGAATTCCCAGAGCTCTTTGTACATCTATATTTTGGTGTGGTTAAATTGAGCTATTTAGCATATGCATTACCACACAGGCATAATTTTCTTACAGGAGGTAAAGGTATGTAAAAATCTATTTACTAATTTCGTACATATAAGTTTTGTGAGAAGAAATGGTAGTTTTTATCATATATTCATTTATGGAGGGGATACTTTCTCAGGATAGAGGAACAGAATGACTTTTTTATTTTTTAGTACTATTACATGTCTGCCATTTATGTAATTTGTATAATGATTTATGCTCCAAATGTAATATTTTAGATTTCTTTCAAAGTTTTTCTTTATATTTGCTTCTTTAAAAACCATTGAAAACATGTATACATATATATAATTAATATTGCAAACTGAGACTCCCTCTCTCTCTCTCTCTCTCTCTATATATATATATATATATATCATAAATTTTGAAAGAGAACAAAGATAAGTAGATGGAAGAGGTTTGGAAGGAAGAATGAGAGGGAGTAAATGATATAAATATATAATAGTTTGGTAAATCATAGAAAATAAAAAAGAAATGTGCAAATTAAGCTCACAAATATTGTCATATACAATAGTGTGTAAGTGATGAATAGTGATAATATCAATTTAAAATTGTACAAGTTAATTTTGTGAATCTTTTATTAACCAAATGAATTCATTAGTGCACCAGCACATTTAAATAAGTATAATATATTAAATAGATCAAGCATTTATATCCATAAATACAGTAAATTATCAAAAGAGAATTGTTCATTAGAGTGGATTACATATAAATCTATTTTCATGAAAGTTGTTTAATGCATAGGGAAATTACTCTGCTCTCTAGTAGCTCACTCTATCATTGTTGAAAATGTCAGAAAGAAATGTGCTCATACAACTGTCCTTAAATACAAATAGATATGAACATATAGTATTAAATACTTCATGATTTTTAATTAAAAACCAATTATTTTCTAAGGTTATTAAGATGTCTTAATTGCTAAAATAACTGAGAAATATTTAGACATTATGGTATTTCTGTAACCACAACATTTACTCCCTGTGGTTTGCTAAAGAAACAAGATTTGATTCAGATCAATGCTCTGGACCTATTCATCACTTGCCAGAAGCCAAGTAGGATACTCCAGAATGTTGAGCTGAAGGATGAATAAACAATTTCTAAGATTCAGACTGTTGGGGAAACATTTGTTCAGTCATCCATTCCTTCAACAAGAATGGGTGGGAAATTCATGAAGACATTATTTTTAATAGCTAAGTAGTACTCCATTGTATAAATGTACATTTTCTGTATCCATTACTACATTGAGGGACTTCTGGGTTCTTTCCAGCTTCTGGATATTATAAATAAGCCTGCTATGAACATAATGTAGCATGTGTCATTGTAATATGTTGAAGCATCTTTTGTGTATATGCCCAAGAGTGGTGTAGCTGTGTCCTCAGATAGTACTATGTCCAATTTTCTGAGGAACCTCCAGACTGATTTCCAGAGTGGTTGTACCAACTTGTAATCCCACCAAAAATGAGAGAGTGTTCTTTCTCCACATCCTCGCCAGCATCTGTTGTCACCTGAGTCTTTTAGCCATTCTGACTGGTATGAGGTGGAATCTCAGGATTGTTTTAATTTGCATTTTTCTGATGACTATGGCTGTTGAACATTTCTTTAAGTGTTCCTCAGCCATTTGATATTCCTTAGCTGACAATTCTTTGTTTAGCTCTGTATCCCATTTTTTAATAGGGATATTTGATTTTCTGGTATCTAACTTCTTGAATTCTTTGTTTATCCTGGATATTAGTCCTATATTGGAAGTAGGATTGGTAAAGTTTTTGTTTTTGTTTTTGCTTTTTTTTTTGTCGTTTTGTCCTAATGACAGTGTCATTTGTCTTAATAAACTTTGCAATTTTACGAAGCCCCATTTGTCGATTCTTGATCTTAGAGCATAAGACATTGGTATTCTGTTCAGGAAATTTTACCCAGTGCCCATGTGTTCAAGGCTCTTTTATAATTTTTCTCCTATTAGTTTGATTGTATCTGGTTTTATTCTCCTAGTAGTTTGATTGTATCTGGCTTTATGTGGAGGTCCTTTATCCACTTGGACTTAAGCTTTGTACAGGGTGATAAGCATGGATCGAGTTGCATTCTTCTACATAATGACCACCAGTTTAACTAGCACCATCTGGGGAAAAATGCTATCTTTTTTTTTCCACCTGACGGTTTTAGATCCTTTTCCAAAAATCAAATGATCATGGTGTGTGGGTTCTTTTCTGGGTCTTCAATTCTATTCCATTGATCTGCCTGCCTGTCTCTGTACCAGTGTCATACAGTTTTTTATCCTATTGCTCTGTAATACAGCTTGAAGTCAGGGATGGTGATTCTCACAGAAGTTCTTTTATGGTTGAGGGTAGTTTTTGCTATCCTGGGTTATTTGCTATTCCAAATGAATTTGCAAATTGCTCTTTCTAACTCTATGAAGAAATGAGTTGGGATTTTGATGGGGATTGCACTGACTCTGTATATTGTTTTCGGCAAGATGGACATTTTTACAATATTAAGCCTGCCAATCCATGAGCATGGGAGATCTTTCCGTCTTCATGAAATTCAGAGGCAGATGGATGGAACTAGAAAACATCATCCTGAGTGAAATAACCCATCACACGCAAAAAACAAAAATCAAAACAAACACAAAAAAAACAAAAAACAATAAAAACAACAACAACCACCACCACAACAACAAACAACAGCCCACACATGGTTTGTACTCTCTGATAAGTGGATATTAGCCCAAAAGCTCATATTACCAAAGATACAATCCAAGACCACAAGCTCAAGAAGAAGGAAAGCCAAAGTGCAGATGATTCAGTCTTTCTTAGAATGGGAAACAAAAATAATCATAGGAGGAAATATGGAGACAACGTTTATTTTAAGAGTTGATTCTGTCAAGATCATTAAGAAACAAAATGTGAAAGGAACCTACCTACTAAAAGATAATCAAATTTCTTTTTCAACAATTATTTCAACACTATTTTCATTCATAATAATTTGGTGACTTTTCAGCCCTTAAATGACAGTTCAAATAATTATTACACTTGACCCTCTATAATGGTCTACCCCTAAGTAATAAATAAATTTATGAAATTTTCTGAACTATTATTCTGATTTAAAAAAAAACAATGTATACTTGTACTAGTACAAATAATTGAAGAACTCAAACATAAAGAAAATTATTGGCACTACTACCAACACGAAAATAATTTGTAACATTGTATAGTGAACATGTTAAGTCGTGGTTTACTCAGAAACTTCAAAGACATAGAAACAGAAAAGAACATAACATCATGTATACGTCTTCGGGATTCAATAGAGACCTCTCTCCTTCAGATTTAATGTAAATATATATAAAGAACCGAAGAATCTACTTAACAATGGGAGTTCCTTGGTTGAAGAATTCCATTATTAAAAAATAAATAACCTTCAAGGATGACTACATCCTTTTGCAGAGCTAACTCAACTTTTTTTTTTGCAATGTCTGAAGGAGCAGTGAAAATGACCACTGTGTTCAGTCAGACGCGTTGCTGTTTATTCCCTAATGCCAAACAAAGCCAAATGCATTTTGATGAGGCGGTACCTACAGATCTGTTTAACTTTGTTTTGTCTCGTTCTATCCCAAGAGCTCCACCAACACATTATTCTTTACATGTATATTTTGCAATGCACAGTCTTTATTCTGTCAGAAAAGGCTTTTGAAGTCTTTGACAAGAGAATATTATTACTGAGTGTTCTGTCTAATGCATCTGTTATATCCATTTCACTATTTCACAGCTTTTTGGTTATTAGATAATTCTATAAATTATTAAACATTTACAACTTTGTTTACATAAATGCAAATTAGTCTAATGAGAATGTATTTGATTTCTGTCTTAGGGATACTTGACGCATTTTGTGACATTAATAGATCCATTTTTCCAAATTCTAATGACTAAATGACTACTGAGATTTTCTTTGTAATCTCACACAGAATCTTCCTTATTATCTCAGCAATTGGTTATTTAAAATTATAGCTATGTATTTTACTTACATGTTAGAGAAGTTATGTTGTTACCTTCTCAAATGTCAAATATTAATAACTAAAATCATCATTCTGGTCTGTTCATTATGTTGTTTGTTTGGAGACAATGATTAATCCTCAAGCTCCAGTTTCGATGTAGATATATCTTGGTTCCAAAGCTATTAACTTTTTTGCTAGCGAAAACCAAATGAACGACCTGTCTTGGCTTTATTCCCTGTTGCTCTAATAAAAAATCTCCGAGAAAAACAACTTAAGGGAGAATGTGAATAGTTCTAGATTACCGTCCATCAATTCAAGGAATGGGATGGGAACTTGAGAGCAGCTAGTCACATTTATATCCAGTACAGGGAGAGTAAATACACACACACACACACACACACACACACACACACACACACACAATTCACTTTTTTTTCTTTCTTTAAACATTCCAGTGTTCAAATCAAGGGAATGATGTTTTCTCCATTTAGCCTGGGTCTTGCCACATTAAATGTGCAATAAAGACAATAGCCAACAGATATCTACCTGCAACTTGAGCTAGACAAACAATTATGGAGACTCTCTTCCCAGGTGACTGTATGTCAAGTTAAAAATTGTAAGTACTGCAGAATGTCTTCATGCTGCAGAGGTATATGTATTTCAGTTATTGAGAGCTCAGAAGCAAGTGTGGAAGGGTAGAAGAGAATATTACAATATTTGGAAATGAGTATGATAAAAGTGCATTATTTGATGCAATATTGCTTTATAGATGCTGGAATAAGTTGTTTCCTTTCTATTTCCATAATACAATATGATTACATCTTTCTTCCTTCACTTTCTGTCCTCCAAATCATGTATACTCTTTCTTGCTTTTTTAATAATATTTTTTAAAATGTGTATTTATTTGTATATCCATACATATCCCTAGATATAACCAGCTCAGTCTGAATAGTGTTATACATATATAACATATATACATATATATATATATATATATATATATGTTTTCAGAAAAGAATACCAAATATTGGCTAACCAGGTGATATGCTCGTCTCTGGAGACTATTTACCCCTACTTTCAGCATTAATTAGTCTTGTGGGCAGGGTTTAGGCTTACTACGCTTTACACCATCCAGTTTGGCATGTCTGTTGTTGCCCTCTTCAGCTCATGTTCTGCCAGCCATGTTGGTGAGCTTTTACAGGTGTATCTTTTGACCTTATTAGAAGACACCATCTCACAGCAAAATCCCTGCCCTTCTCTCACAGTCTTTCTGCCCCGTCTTCCAAGTCTCTGCTGAGTCTTGAGTGTGATAGTGTTTTGTTGATATACCTACTGGGATTGGCTTCACAAGTGTGTATTTTTATTGTAATTGTCTGCAGCAAAGAGAAGTGTTGTTGATGAGGGGTGAACACTGTCCTAAGCTTAGTGCAGAATAATAAATGTTTTGAAATATTATTCAGTTTATATTTTCAACTTAATATGAATTTAATTCTCTCCTAATAGGCTATTAACCCTGTTATTTTTCTTAGAACAAAACTTTTGTGCTTTATAGAGTACTTAAATGTGTTCTGATACTTCTATTGGTATTTACAGATGACATTATATTACACATAGCAAATCATTCAGTGATTAAAGAAATTCCTAACAATAGTCATAAAATTAAAAACATAGGTTGTAGTTATTTAACAAATAGCTTTCATTGAAATTCAGTGATTTGCCAAAATAAGAATTTAAAACCTATCTAATAACCCCAAAATATTATTTCCTTTAAATATTGTAGTATGTTTTCATTTTGCACTGAAGTTTTAAACTCTATCATTTTCAAAGACAATTATAGGGTTACCTTTGTAAAGAATATAGAATTAAGAATGAATAAACTGGAACCCAGCTATACCTTTCTTGGGCATATACCCAAAAGATGCTCCAACATATAACAAAGACACATGCTCCACTATGTTCATAGCAGCCTTATTTATAATAGCCAGAAGCTGGAAAGAACCCATATGCCCTTCAACAGAGGAATGGATTCAGAAAATGTGGTACATCTACACAATGGATTACTACTCAGCTAGCAAAAACAATGACTTTATGAAATCCATAGGCAAATGGATGGAAATGGAAAATATCATCCTGAGTGAGGTAACCCAATCACAGAAGAACACACACGGTGTGCACTCATTGGTAAGTGGATATTAGTCCAAATGCTCAAACTATCCTAGATGCACAGAACACATGAAACTCAAGGATGCTTCACTCCTTCTTTAAAAGGGGAACAAGAATACCCTTGGGAGGGAATAGGGAGGCAAAGTTTAGAACAGAGACTGAAGGAACGCCCATTAAGAGCCTGCCCCACATGTGGCCCATACATATATAGCCACCAAACTAGATAAGATGGATGTAGCAAATAAGTGCAGGCTGACAGGAACCGGATGTAGATCTCTCCTGAGAGACACAGCCAGAATATGGCAAATACATAGGCGAATGCCAGCAGCAAATCACTGAACTGAGAACGGGACCCCCGTTGAAGGAATCAGAAAAAAGGACTGAAAGAGCTAAAGGGGCTTGAGACCCCATAGGAACAACAATGCCAGCCAACTAGAGCTTCCAGGGACTAAGTCACTACCCAAAGACTATATGTGGACTGACCTTGGGCTCCAACCTCATAGGTAGCAATAAATAGCCTAGTAAGAGCACCAGCGTAAGCGGAAGCCCTTGGTCCTGCCAAGGCTGGACCCCCAGTGAACATGATTGTTGGGGGGGAAGGGCAGTAATGGGGAGAGGATAAGAAGGGAAACACCCATAAAGAAGGGGAGGGGGAAGGGTTAAGGGGATGTTGGTCTGGAAATCGGGAAAGGGAATAACATTTGAAATGTAAATAAGAAATATCCAATTCAATAAAGATGGGAAAAAAATAAAAGAATGAATAAACTGAAACTCACAGTCGAAAGGGCTCAGTATGAGACAAGTTAATGACTTGCTCATGGTCTACATAGTACTAGAGAATTAAATATTCCAGTGTCTACCATTTTTTTTTTTTTTTTCTTTTTTTTTTTTGGAGCTGGGGACCGAACCCAGGGCCTTGCGCTTCCTAGGCAAGCGCTCTACCACTGAGCTAAATCCCCAACCCTGTGTCTACCATTTTGTCTGAGAAAATGTGCTCATGTCTGAGTTATAGTATCTTGCACTTTGCTTGAAATAGTGATTGAACTACCTTTATGACATCTTACCCTAGTTCATGGCAAGGTTAACAAAGGTCTGACAGGGAATTTTGGCAAGGTTGTGGTGAAAGACAGATTCTCATCCACGGTTGGAACTAATGTCAACTGGTGGTGCCTCTTTCAAATTCAGTATAAAAAATATAGTACTACTCAGACCTACAAATAATGAAACCATGAACCTAGAAAACAATATTGCGTGAGGTAATAGATACCCAGAAAGACAAAATGCATTGTTTCAACATGTGGTTTCTGGCTCCAATTCCTCTGATGTGAGTGTATAACATGAAGTAACTGCAGAGACTAGAAAATTAAAATGAGATTATATTTGAGAGGAAAATTGGAAGGGAAATAGCAGGATACAGATAGTATGAAGTAGTAAATGAAATAATGTGGGGTACTCCAAGAAGGAGAAGTAAAGGAAGTCAACTCAGAAAGTGACAGAAAGATGAGTTACAAATCACACCAAGGTTTTTGTTTTTATTAAAGCCTTAATTAATGATAGCTGATATTTACTTTAAATTAAAAAGACACACACACACACACACACACACACACACACATATATATATATATATATATATATATATATATATATATATTCCCCAGAAGTATCTTAGTGAAACAAAAACCTTAGTACTGGACATAAGAAACCTCCTTTCTAGTTGTTTGTCAGAGTAGTTCAAGTGACTTCCCAAACAATATATATTGCTGACAAAGCTCTTAGTAGGCTTTTAGGATACCAGACTCAGATGGTTCAAGATAGGTCTGACGTGAATTTCTATCTCCTGTTGTCTAGCTTCCTTGGTTCTATAAACTAGTGGGAACTATCAAGTGAAGAATATGAGCCATGACAATTATCAGCATGACAGGTTATGAATAAAGGTAAAACAGTAGCACTCACAAATCAAAGCCAGAAATAAATGTGTGATTAGACTTACAGCCCAGTCAACAGGAGAGAAATCACATTTGCATGTAACTGGAAAACGACGCAGCTTTAGGAGCAGGCAAGGTCAGGGATCTTTAAAATATGAATAAGTAGAAGAATGTAGCACTTTGCTAAACCAGTGTAACTGCCTTATAAATCTTATCTCTGTATTCACAGATAAGTTCAGCTACGACACCTCATCAAGCAATCTTCTGTTTCAGAAAATGAAGAGCATTACAGAAAACCAAAACTGGATACAATGCAGAGATAAAAAAGATTGTGGGAGCCCAGCTGAGCAAATACATCTGTATCAGAAATTCTGAATCTATGGCTCAAAGACCATTGCAGAAGGTGGAACAGAAAGATTGCAAGAGACAAAATCCCGGGGAGTACACTACGAGCTAGCCTCTCCCAAAATGGCTACATAAACCACACTGTAAGACAATAGCAATGTCAGTAAAATGTTAAAATTAAAGGGAGGGAACTTTAAGGGTCCCAACAGTAGGCAAAGATCTGTAGACGACTACTGTTTATAGAAGTCTGTAGACAACTTAATGCTGAAAAAAGACAAATTAGCCTCTCCCAGGGAAGAGTCCCTATATTGGTTATACAGTAAACAGTGGTAAACTTTCAAACTATTCAAACAACTGACAGAAAACCGACTCAGCAAGTTATGTTTATGCGTATTGGTATATACATATATATATATATACATGCATACATACATGCATACATACATACATACATACATACATACATACATACATACATACAGGGTTGTAGACTATGAGAGGAAACCTGGTAAGGTCTCCCTAAAGACTAGAAGCCCTAGACCCAGAATGATGGTAAGTAATTTGCCTGCTCTTACCATCAGGCCCCTGTCACATAGCTGCAGCCCCATATTGAGAGATTTTTGGCCATCATATAGGGGCAATGCCCCCAAGCCCTTCTACATGTAGATAATGCAGGCGTCCCTAATAACCCAGACCAAGACAATAGGATAAGAGTTGTGACCACAGTCATATAGGCCCAAAACAGAGTCCTCCATGCTAATGAGGTACCTAGAAACCTGGAGGGCTTAGCCAATAAGCTTCCCTTTCCAAATCCTCCATGCAAAAGATATTTAATCTCAGGCTCACCCTGAGAAGTGGGGTATGGTTTTAAGCATCCATTTCCTGAAATGACAGTACACTGTTTGGAGCCATGAACTGTCTGTTTTCATCCAGATGCACCATGGGGAGCCACGGAGAAGGCTTTCACCTACAGAGCTGCTGCCTAATCTCTTGTAGAAGGCCTCTCTATGCTCCCAACCACAGCTGCCATTAAGCCTGCCTCTGCCAAGTTAAGGACAATCATCTCCGCTTGGACAATCCTTAGCCTGAGTGCCCTGACTCTTCTCTGCTCTTCTGTGACTTCCAGCAGTGCCTGGATGTTCAAGAGTCTGAGAACCCCATGCCCTGACCACATTGCAGGTCTGGGACCCCTAACCAGCTCCAACACCTAAGACTGTACTTTATTTGTACAGTCCCTTGGGCTGTAAACAGCTCAGCACCCGCCCCGGTGGTGTGGGACAAGCACAGTCATATTCCCCTCTTTCTGCCTCCTCAAGTGGCTGTGCCCAGTGACTGAGCGGACACATGCCTACAACCCTACACATACATACGTGTATATAGCAATAATAAAGAAAAGAAGGCTATCGATTTGAGAGGGGTGCATGAGAGGTGATTCAGGGAAGGTAATTAGGGCTCGGACGGAGAAGGAATGTTAGGAAAAGTGATGTAATTCTATTTCAATAAAAGCCCAACAAAATCAAAATTTTATAAAATGTTTGAAAGACATCCCTCTCATCTTAACCAGAATGGCACTAATTCATGGTGTCTTAGTCCCATTAAAGAAGTGAAGTCAAAAGACAAGTACTTCAGTAAATACATGGAGGTGAATACAAGAGAGAGAGAGAGAGAGAGAGAGAGAGAGAGAGAGAGAGAGAGAGAGAGAGAGAGAGAGAGAGAGAGAGACCAATGGTCTTACACAGGCAAAAAAAAGTTTTGGGAGAGCTAAGTTGGAAAAGGCATAATATGTTATAATTTTAATGAATTTCTGGACACTGAATTGACAATAGTGAGTGGATGGAAAGTTCCTAGAGAAACTTGTACAAATTAGTACCTTCCCTTCTAAGATCAGCATCTTTTTTTTTTTTTTTTTTTTTTTTTTTTTTAATGGAGTAGGTGCAAAAAGATCTCCTTTGGATGTGGCTAAAAGGAAAAGCAGGAAGTTTATGGACTTAAGGGAGACTTTAACATAACAAAGGCTGCTTTCCGTGGGTGGCCAAGGGCTGAAACGGTTTGAACTGTAGGTAAGGGACCTCCTTTGTCCTGCTTTCCCCCTGTTGTATAAAAACAGATATCGGGGATCATTAAGATTTCATCAGAAAACAATAGGCTGCTGCTCCTTTCCTTTACATTATCACTATATCAGCTGCATATGATAATGATAGCAGCTTGACTTTGAAAGTACTGTCACGTCCAGACTATAACCCAGCACTCATGGAAAAACCTAAAGTCAAGTGAGGATACTCAAGCAAGTGCACAGAAAAACTAACATTGAGAATCTATGACTGATTTCATCCTATGAACCTATGGGGTTGCCTTTCTTTTCCAAAGAAGAAAGAAAGGGGGGAAAAAAAGGCTTGTCGTGAGAAGGGATCATTTGGCAAGTTCTGCTCTAAATAAGAGTGAGCTATCAGCCATGCTTTGATGGATGTGGACATCTGTAGATAGGGCACTCATGCTTTTGTACTATGAGATTTGTAGAGAAACTATAGAAAACCCATGAAATCCTGTCACAGGCCATTATTGCACTGGAATATGTATTTATTAATGCAAATATATCCCAAAAAGGCTACACTGCAGGACTTCAGCAACGACTAGGATTATACTGTGATTGTACACATTGCTGTTAGGAATTTTACATCATTTTAATTTTACAAACATTTCACACAAAACACGGCGATGTTTTAGTATGAAACCTCCCAGCTCCACATGGCCCTATTCAGGCTACTCTGGTTTCCAATGTGAAGATTGCTGCTGCGTGACGATGTTTTTACATTTCCTTTGTGTTCTTGATTGGATGTCCTGGTGTTTATCACAATTTCCTATGATTTGGAGTTTCCTTCTCAGATGAGATGTGATTATTCTTGGGGAGTTGTTAGATAGAAATGACCTTGGAAAAAAGATAGTGAGAATCCTCTTTGGTCACAGCTTTACTACGTTACATGAATACGGCAACTTTCAAACCTTTATTACTTAACTAATAATGATAGAAAAATGTCTTTTTTCAGTCTGAGGTGTCTATAAATTTAATGTTGTGTTATATGTTTTCCTGTGTGAGCATTATTGTGTTTGTGTACATATTTGGGTGTGTATGAATGTGGGCCCACCCTTGTCATTGTTTACATGATGGTGGCAGAGGACAACCTTGGGTGTCGGTCTTTGCCTCTATTTTAATTAATATTTATCATTATTAAACTTTTATTTAATATAAATATACCACAGTTCATTATTCCATGTTTTCTACCTCTTCTGGTCTCTCCTAGTCTCAAACCTCTCCTAGTCTCTCAAATTCAAAGCCTCTTTTCTTTATACCCTAACATACACACGCACACACACACACACGCACACACAAATATAAAGTGATGAGTTCCTTTAGTTTTGCTTTTATCTGTGTTTTTAATGCTGACCACCTGGTACTGGATAACCAACAAGGGAGCACATCTCTGATGAAAAAAGAAAAATTCTCCCTCTGTTAGTGGTTATTAATCACCTGTGGATGGCAAATCTTGAGATTTCCCCCATCAATACTGTCAACTATTATTCATGTCTTATTTTGGTGTCTATACCTTTGATATTTGTGAGCATAGCTTCTGTACCATATCCAGGAGATACAGTCTCATGGCAGACATTCTGGGTCTCACCATCTTTATGTCCTCTCTATGATGTTGTCCTCTGGGACCTAGGTGAGGGGATTGTGACATCAATGCATCAGTTGAGGTTGAGAACCCTATGGCCAGCTCTTTGCATTTTGACCAATTGCTGATTTGTGATAATTGCTCTCTGCTGAAAAAAAAAAGACACTTCTTTGATGAGGAGTGAGATTAACACTTATCCAAGTACACGGATAGGAATTTAGGATATAGATTGAACTTACACTAATATAGGACAGTAGTTCTGACTTCATTTACTGTTTACCTCTCAATCTCTAACCTCACCACTGCCTTGTTGGCATTTACAGTATATACTGACCCAACTGGATTTATTTTTCTCTTGGTGTCTGAGCTGTGGTTCTCACATTTGCATAACTGTCATATTATCCATATTCCCATACAGCTAGCTATCTACTTTTTTTTTTTGAGTCAAAGACTCTCGTATATCTTAGAGCTCACTGTTCCAGCTTGACTGGCTGGCCAGCAAGCCCTTTCATTCACTTCCTACAGCCCACTAATATGAGGTTACAGATGGTTTCTGCTCTCCCTGGCTTTTTTATGTGGTTGCTGGGGCTTCGAATGCAGTTGCTTCTTTGTGTTTAGCAAGCATTTTAATCATTAGACTCTCTCTCCTGCTGTCTTCAGGTTTTCACAATACAACACAGATGGAAAAGAATGGGAATGTCTAAAATGGTGTTGATATAAAACTGAGCAAAGAACTAGCAACAAGGAAGATGTGTCAATCCGTGTGTGTGTGTGTGTGTGTGTGTGTGTGTGTGTGTGTGTGTGTAATCCTCAGATTGCAGGATCCTGAATTTTAACTTTAAGGAGGAAATAAAAGTAAAATTTGTATATAACAAATAAATAGTGCTTCGTATTTTAAGCATTTTTAGTAACTTTGTATCTAAGTCTTCCATGTAAAGTTCTTACAAATGATTTGAATACTAAAATTTGACATTTTCATTCTGGCTCGGTTTATCTAACTGAGAGAAATAGTAATTCAAGAGACATTAGTTTTCAGCTCACTGGACTTAGATTTAGAATTTGAGAAGGATATTTTTAAGTATAGTGTAAGCTGTATGATCCTCAAAATGTAGGTATCTAAGCATAATGCCTACAGTAGAAGTACTGGAATGTAAAGTGTCAGAGAAACTGATAAAGCCGTGAAGGCTATGTCCCTATGAATGCATCAATACCTCCCTAAGTGACTAGCATGGGTGGGGAAAACTGCACTGCTTCCTGCTCTGTGATATCTCCTGTAATGCAGTTTGTGCGGACTGGATTCTCACCAGGCATTGATATACAGGGACCCAAACAAGCTTAGGGACTGTGAGTAGCAAATTCTGATTCTTTATGGATTTACCCCATTGTGTCCTTTTGTCATAGTAACATAAATGGATGAAGGCAGACACTTAGCTCCTGTGGTCTTATTGATGATTCCTTGTGAGTTCACAGAGTCTTAATGGACAAATGGGAATAAGCCCGTGTCCCCTTCTATACTTGAGTATGAGGTCTTAATACTAGTAAAACTGTAGCTACTTAGGGTTTCTACTTCATTCCAAAGTCATAATTTATTTTCTAACTTTATTTTTCCTCCCAAGGATTTCTTTTTTTCCATTGATGATTAAACCCATTCACAAATTGATGTAGTTCTGTAAGAATCTGAATTTTCCGAGCTATTCTGTCCAACCCCCCATAGAGAATCTTGGCTGTGATGAACAATTCAAAGACTAAGTGGTTCTGAAGTGGCCCCTTCAGAGACTTTGTCAGAATATTCTGCACTATCAACCCCTACAGCTGGTGGAACTGCAAACTTCTACAACCAACCTGGAAATCATTTTGGTGGTTCCTCAGAAAATTGAAAACAGTTCTACCTGAAGATCCAGCTATACCACTCCTGAGCATCTACCCAAAAGATGGTCCATCATATTACAAGGCCATGTGCTCCACTATTTTCATAGAAGCCTTATTTCCAGAAGCTGGAAACAATCCAGATGTCCCTCAACTAAAAAATGGATTTGGAAAACATGATTCATTTACCCAAAAAATAATATTCTGCTATTAAAAACAAGTACATCAGGAATTTGCAGGCAAATGGATGGAACTAGAAAATATCATCCTGAGTGAGTTTACCCAGACCCAAGAGGACATGCATGGTATCTATTCACTGATAAGTGGGTAGTAGCTAAAAAATAAAGAATTCCCATGATACAGTCCACAGCCCCTTAAAAGTTAAACAAGAAGGAAGTCCCAAGTGAGGATGCTTAAATCTCACTTGGAAGGGAGAAAATAATCGTGGAAGGCAGAGTGAGTGATGGGAAGAAGGATATGGATGGGGAAGGGGAAAAGGAGGAGAAAGAGGGGCAATATAGGAGAGGTAACATTGAAGCCCACAGGGACAGGAGAATGAATGGAAATATGTAGCTGCTATGGTTGGTGTAAGAGGAACCTCTAGAAAGTTTCAGAGACATGCGAAAGGGGACGCAGTGTAGGTGACCTGGTCTGAAATGCCCAAAAGTGGGGATATGGAACCTCAAGAGAACTACCTCCAGTAGTTGGGCAGGATCCTTAGTGAAGGGGTAGGGACACCAACCCATTTACAAAACTTTTGACCCAAAATTGTTCCTGACTAAAAGCTCTGCAAGGACAAAATGGAGCAGAAACTGAAGGCCAATCAGTGACCTGTCCATCTTGTGATCCATCCCACAGGCATGCACCAATCCCTGACATTATTACTGATGCTACGTTGAGCGTGAAGACAGAAGCCAGTATGACTGTTCTTCAAGAGGATCTACCAGCAGCTGACTGAGACAGATGCAGTCAAACCAAGCATTGGGCAGAGGACTAGGATGCCTATGGAAGAATCAGGGGGAAGAACTGAAGGAACTGAGGGTATGGTAACCCCATGGGAAGAACAACAATATCATCTAACATGGACCCCTGGGAGCTCCCTGAGACTGAGCCACCAAACTAAGAGCATACAAAAGCTGGCGTGAGGCCCCTGACACATATGTAACAGACGACAAGTGCCTTGTCTGACTTTAGTGACAAAGAATGAACCTAATCCTTATGCCCCAGAGTGGGAAGGTATGGGAGGCAGCCTCTCAGAGATAAAGAGGAGGAGATGGGGGAAAGAACTTTGTGAGGGGTGATTAGGAAGGGAGGGCAACATTTGGGATGTAAACAAATTAATAATTATTAAAAGAGTAATTTTTGCTTACATATATTTTACCATTCAGATAAACATATAAGCTGGTGTTTCTGATAGATACTTTCATGAAAAATGTGAAATACTAATGAAAATGTGATTATGTAATGAAAAGTTTTTTACCGGTTTCCAAATAAATTTATTTTCTTTGTCCTCCCAATTCTTAGAAAACATGAGCATTTTTGTGATATAATGCTGCATGAAAGCTAGCCTCCCAGTCACAGCCAAATAGATGATAAATACTTTGAATTGAAGAATATGAATGATTTTTTCACATCAGCAGCAGACCCTCGACAGCAACATATCTCTTCTGTTTGGAACACAATTTGTCTTGGGAATAAATATACGTTTATAACAGTTCAGTTGTGTGGTTGCATTACACAGTGAGTGAGAAATACACTGGGGCAAAGCTGCAGTGATTTTATATAATGGTTTTAAGTAAGAATAGACATTATTCATCATGGCACACACATATGTTTCAGAGAGTGAAATAATTTAATGCATGATGCAATATGATGTATTTATTTTATGTATATGTCTTTGCACACAAAGAAATTTAGGTACACAGGTCCTTGGTAATAACACTGAATTTTTAAAAGACAAACTTACAACAAATAAGATTTTAGATGACTTTCTAAAAGCCCTAAGACTTTCAAGTCTATCTTTATAATCTATCAATAATTATTTTGAACTAACTTCATGGTATTTAAATGGTGTTACCTAATTTTTGATTCTTTAACTGAAGAAGAAAATTATCTGAATTTCCTTGAATCTATATAGAAGCATCTAAGGAAATATGAACACAACTTAGTTTTATATCATTCTTTAGCAACTGTTTAACATAAAGACATAGATTAAATTAAAATACAGAAACAAAATGTACTCATTAAAATGTCTCAACAATTTAGTTGTAGCTCTCATAGAAAAAATTACAAAGTGTTCATTTTTGTAAAATTCTCATTAAATTTTTTTCAGAGAGATGGCTTAGTGGGTAAAGTCCTTACTGCCAATCACCAGTATCTGAGATCAAAGCCTGAATTTATATGCTAGAAAGAGAGAAGCGACTCCCAAAAGTTGTCCTCTGACCTTCATATGAATTCAGTGACATACATACAGCCTCCTTATAGGCACAAAAACTCACACCCATGCACATGCAAACATCCACTAAATAAATTAATATATGTAAAGAAGTAAATAAATGATGCTAAATATATTTTGATTAAATAAAATTGTTCTGATTTTGAAATATTGAAGGAGCCATGTGCTTGTCTGTGATAAACCCAACTTCTTGAGGAGGGAGAATCAATTGTTAAGCTTCTCCATGCTATACTGATCATTTAATCTTAAGGAACTGTTTACCAAGCTCTCTGCCATGGAGAGAAACTGCAGCTTATTGAGATTTCTCAGGAAAACAGCTTTACAAAGACCATGTATAATGGAATTCACAAATTCAGAACACTCAGTTGGCAAAACAGTATAAAAGTGGACCAGAGCCTCTCTTGAGTATGCTTTTCTCTTCAGATTTTCCTGCTTTGCTAAACCTATTTTTCTTTTTTCTTTGATATTTTTTAATTTATATTTCAAATGTTATCCACTTTCCCTGTTTCCCCTCCGGAAACCCCCTATCCCATCACCCCTATGTCTATGATTGTGCTCCCCCACCCATCCGTCCACTCCCTCCTCCCTCTCCGCCCTGGTATTCCCCTACTTTGGGGCATCGAGCCTTCCCAGGACCAAGAGCCTCTCCTTCCATTATTGACTAGAATCTTTACCAGAAGAAAAAAGTGCCAAGAGAAATTAGAATTTTTTTTAAATTATAATCTTTGTTTGCATATTAAAATTATTCTTAGAGCAGAATAGTATGGAGAGCAAACCATGTAACCAATGTAAATTTAGTTCTGTAAAAGGTAAGTATCACATTAAGCAGTTTAACTGAAAAAGTCAATCTCTTTTCACCCTCCTGTTCATGGCTCTAAGTGCTTTATCATGAAGTTAAGGTTTTACCTTAAGTTTCTCCATTTACAGTTGGTCTCCAAGTTTACATAGAAGATAGATCAAATCTTCCTTTGTCTGACTATATCTTATATGTTTTCTGGAAGTTTTTTGCTGAGACAATTATGACAATGTTTGTTTAGGTAGATATGAGAGTACTATAACCAGAAATAATATTAACAATTTATACTTTCCCAATTCTTAAACTTACATCAAAACTGAGAAGAAAAAGTGCGATTATGTAAGAAAAATGTGACAGCATATTTCCATTGCTAAGGGCTAAGGACACAGAACATTTACAGATTAAATAGTGCGTAAATTTTAGTTCGTGCCTATTATAGCCACTGTCGACAGGAGATGAGATGCACTCAGTGGGAAACATGGCTGGCAGCCTCACTGGAGGCTCTTCCATGAAACTTACCAGTTTTACTGCCATTAACTGGATGTACATTAGGAACACAACAGTCTGCTTCAATTTACATAGTCAAACAATATACTGAGAGCTTGACATTTATCATACTCCTTTCATAATAATGATTACATATTTATCGAAGAATATTAATTTCTGAAATGTATTAACAGTTAAGCAGGGCATCTTATTTTTTGTGGGTCAACTATTAGATTGATTTTCTGATAAGCCAGAAAGAAAATCTGCATTAGTTGTTTGGAAATCCTGACTTCTCTAGTTTCATAATGAAAACATTTTATTGCTAGTGCTAGGACGATGATGATGATTTTTGTATGTTTGAATATTTTGGTTTCTTTAGAAACTATTTAGAGACAGAACAAAATTTTGTCCAGATAATGAAATATCAGTGTAAAGTATAGTTTGTGTTTTAAATCGGCCAGTGTTGTTGTTTAATATTTAATTCAAGAAATGCAATGACAGATGATAATGAGGAGCACACTTTCTAGCCTTGCCTGCTCTTGGCCTAGTCCGTTGACAGCTGTGTGACTGAGGTCACCTGGCTTCATTTCACCTTAGTTTCCCCATTTTTAAAATGGTGATAATAATAGTAGCCAGCTCCATGAGCTGTCATGAGGATTGAAGGCGGTAATATAGCTATAACCATTAAAACCTTGCCTGGCATCTTCTCAGTGCTTTTTTGGGGGGAGAAAATATTAACTCATTTATTGTTTTAAGTGCCTGCTCCATGCCAAGCATTGAACTTCCTAGAGACTCAAGGGCAAGTAAGTTATTTGTTTCATCCTAAAATAACTTATAATCTGGGGAAATGGGTATGTGTTAAGGGTCAGAGTATTATGTCTGTGCTGTATGTTACAGGAGAAGCTTGACTTTGAGGTCAAAAGTATCTAGCAGGAGTGTAGGTGAGCAGTTTCTTGAAGATAAGATGTTTTCCAAGTGTAGAATCTGGGCAGGATTGTTTCAGATAGAATACAGTATATGGGGACAGAGGCATGCAAGAACGCATATGTGGCTGGTGACATTTTTACTTCATGTCTGAAAGCTACAAACAGGGACATAGTTCTTCATGTTTCCAGCCCTTGGATTGCCTATTTTCAATCAAGTGTGTTTCTATAGTTCAGTACCATTTAGTGTTTATGTAACATAATCAGGTAGGGAGTGAAAACTTGGAGGTGGGTTTTTACCGTGATCACAGAAAACATACATACTAGAAGAGAACTAGTTAGAAGGAAATAGAAACAAGGTCTGTGTTCATAAGTGGATGTTATTAGGGTTAACAGGGCTTCAACTCTACTCAAGACCCTATGGCAAATCATGTTGAGCAAATACCTGAATTGTTTCAAGGAAACCAGCAGAGGCTAGAGAATATCATCAATGTATACTCATGATATAAACACCATGTTGGAAGCTGACTCTAAGGCTGCCACTTGTAAGAACTATGGTGGTTTCTATCTGAAACCAGAATGCTCACATTGTGCTGGAAATCATTTCCTTGTTGGGATAGAGAAATGCAGGGTTCACAACGGACAACTATTTTCCCAAGAGGCAGGTGAAGTTTAAAAATAAAATGTCTAAGCAGATAGGGTGGTAAGAGCCACCTGTACCATATATTTCCATTAGCTTCCCGTGGTCCAAAGATATATGATATGCTTAACTCTGGTATGAGGAAAAAGACAAGAGCCAAATGGGCATTTGAGGTCAGTAAAGAGAAGGGGAGGAAATGTAGAATATTTGTACATCTCCAAAACCATATACTGCCTTCAATTTATTTTATGTTCTAAACAGAAACATTTAAAATGGTCAGGGCATCATAATATAATTGTGTTTGCATTTTAGATAATTAGGTTGCAAAATATAGTTATTATGTATTTACACAGATATTTGACTGAACCTAACTTATAAATGGGTCTTGGCTAACACAAGGAAATTCAGATTTAAGAGAAAAAATGATTAGGGATAATTTTTGTAGAACTATAAATATTTTAGTATGTTCCAAATAGGTTTGAACGGTAAGCTAATTATAGATTAAAATTTAGTTATTGTCGAATTTTTATGTCTGATGCATGGTGTGATATACCAGAAAAAATGTAAAATTAGTTCCTATAATAGTAGATGGGTTTATTTTAGCCCTTGTTTTTCATAATGATGTGAACAAACAACAAATCTCTTAAATTTTAATTATAACTGTATGTTATTGATGACATGAACATTAGGATAAGACAGCTTCATAATACCCAACCTAGCCGTATTCTTATCAGTCTTCAGTGACTGAAAATATTCCTGAGTCATTAAAGATATACATTACAGATTACCGATTTCTATTCAGTATGTACTGAATTTTAAGGAATTTGGTAGAGATAATTTGTGGACAATGGGTAGGTGAAGGGAATGCAAATTACTTTCAAACAAGGGAATACATAACAAGTATGAATGGACAGGTCACTTTTAGTTTTTTGAACGTCTGTTGACAATCTGTTTTTTGTTTTTTGGTTTTTTTTTATTTTTTATTAGATATATTTCTTTACTTACATTTCAAATGTTATTCCCTTTCCTGGTTTCCTGTCCATAATCCCCCATCACCTTCTCTCCCTCCTCCCCAAACGGGTATTCCCTCCATATATCCCCTTTACTGCCCGTCCCCATATTCCGCTGCACTGGGGGTCCAACCTTGGCAGGACCAAAGGCTTCCCCTTCCACTGGTACCCCAACAAGGCTATTCTCTGCTACACATGCAGTTGGAGCCCTGGGTCAGTCCATGTATAGACTTTGGTAGTGGTTTAGTCCCGGGAAACTCTGGTTAGCTGGCATTGTTGTTCTTATGAGGTTGCAAGCTCCTTCAACTATTTCAATACTTCCTCTAATTCTGCCCAAGGGCGTCCTGTTCTCAGTTCAGTGGTTTGCTGCTAGCATTGACCTCTGTATTGGACATGCTCTGGATGTGTCTGTCAGGAGAGATCTATATCCGGTCCCTATCAACATGCATTTTCTACCTTCATCACTCTTACCTAGTTTTGGTGGCTGTATATATATGGGCCACATATGGGTCAGGTTCTGAATGGCCATTCCTTGCTTTCATATCCTCTCCTATGGATATTTTTCTCCCTTTTAAGGAGGAGTGGGGGCATCTGCATTTTGGTCATCCTTCTTCTTGAGCTTCCTGTGGTCTGTGGATTGCATCTTGGGTAATTTGAGCTTTTTGGCTAATATCCATTTATCAATGAGTGCATATCAAGTGTGTTTTTCTGTGATTGAGTAACCTCGTTTGGGATGATATTTTCTAGTTCATTCCATTTGCCTATGAATTTCATGAAGTCATTGTTTTTGATAGCTGAGTAGTACTCCATTGTGTAGATGTACTATATTTTTTGAATCCATTCCTCTGTTGAAGGGCATCTGGGTTCTTTCCAGCTTCTGGCTATTATAAATAAGGCTGCTATGAACATAGTGGAGCATGTGTCTTTGTTTTATGTTGGAGCATATTTTGGGTATATGCCCAAGAGAGGTATAGCTGGATCCTCAGGTAGTGGAATGTTCAATTTTCTGAGGAACCTCCAGACTGATTTCCAGAGTGGTTGTACCAGTTTGCAATCCCACCAACAATGGAGGAGTTTCCCTATATCCTCACCAACATGTGCTGTACCTGAGATTTTTATCTGAGCCATTCTGACTGATGTGAGGTGTAATCTCAGGGTTGTTTTGATTTGCATTTCCCTGATGACTAAGGATGTTGAACATTTCTTTAGATGCTTTTTGGTCATTTAATAATCCTCAGCTGAGAATGTTTTATTTAGCTCTGTACACCATTTATAATAGGGTTATTTGGCTTTCTGGAGTCTAACTTCTTTAGTTGACAATCTTTTTAATAGTCCTGTCCATTTTTTGAGTAATTCATAGAAATTGGAAATGTGAATTTGAAACTTATAAGCAAATTCTTTGACAGAGATCATTGTCCTTTTCCTTATTTCCCACTGGCATTTGTTAATATGGGATTTTAAGCCTCTTAAATAATTTCTTCTAGTGGAAATACTTAAACCAGGAACTCATATATAAATCAACAAAAATAGAGCAGAACATTTGAAGTCATTTAGTTATATCAGACCAGTTAATGTTTGCATTATATTTAATAGTTAGTTATTACTATCAAAATCCTAGAAATGCTTTCATGTAATTTAAATATCCATGCACATGCTGTATATATAGTTATCTTCAAATATTTATCCTCATGTATATGTGTATATATATATATGTTAGTTACATAGCATTATTAATATGCTTACTTGGTAGACAAACATTTTTGGATTTTTTCATAACTTCTATTTAAGTTCTAAGTTAATATTATTTTCATTGAAATATGAACACTATTGGGAGACATCTGTGTACTCGGTTGGAGCAAGAAATGTCACACATTTTTCTGCAGTCCTGTATTATGGATGAGGAAGCTACTGCATGGAAGTGTCAACATATCACTGTCACTGCATGTTAACAAAGTGTACAGGGAAGAGATGCCAAATTGTGGACAGTGGATAATTTGACAGGGTAGTGGCTTCTATGAGGCTTCCACAGAAACAAAGAGAAGGCTCTTCATAAAGATTCTGCTTTTAGATTCTTCAGTATATTTAGCTACATGAGCAAAGCTTAAGGAATGCTTCTCAATATAAAGTTCAAATATTCTGTAAAAAAACAAAGTATTATTTCTCATACATGTAAGATTAAACACAAAGAACTTTGTAACAGAAGCAAACCAGATGTCATGTAGATTGCAATGACAGAGTGTTCATGACTTTAAAATTTGATATTGAAAGAGCTCTAGCCAGTCCAAAACATACAATTTATGATCTGAATAATACAAAACAAACAAATTGGCAGAAAAACAACGAGAGGAAAAGTTAACGAAGTACATATATATGTAAGAATTCAGGGTTTTATATTTTACTTTATTTTATTGGATAGTTTTGTGTTTACATTTCAAATGATATTCCCTGTCCCAGTTCCCCTCTCTTTCATTTCCTCGCCCTCTGCTTGTATGAGAATTCACCACCTTCCCACACATCCACTCCTACCTCAACACCTTGGAGTTCACCTGCACTGGGGAAAAGAACCTTCACAGGAACAAGAGCCAGACAAGGCTATCCTCTGCTACATATGCAAGCAGAGCCATGAGATCATCCACGAGTAGTTTTTAGTTGGTGTTTTAGTCCCTGGGAACTCTGGGTGTTCTGGTTGGTTGATGTTATTGTTCTTCCTTTGAGGTGGCAAAGCCTTTTAGCTCCTTCAGTCCTTTCTTTAGCTCCAACATTGGAGTCCCAGTGTTCCTTCTGATGGTTAGCTGCCAGCATACTCATCTGTATTAGTAAGGCTCTGGAAGAGCCTCTTAGAAGTCAGAAAGAAGTTCTTGGCATCAACTATAGTGACTGGGTTTGGTGGCTGCATATGGCATGGATCCCCACATGAGGCAGTCTCTGGGTGGCCTTTCCTTCAGTCTCTGCTCCACTCACTGTCACTGTATTTCCTCCTGTGAGTATTTTGATCCCCCTTTTAAGAAGGACTGAAACATCCACATTTGGTCTTTCTATTTCTTGAGCTTCATATGGTCTGTGAATTGTGTCTTGGGTATTCCAAGCTTTGGGCTAATAACCACTTATCAGTGAAGGCAAAACCATGTGTGTTCTTTTGTGACTGGGTTACCTTACACAGGATATTTTCTAGTTCCATCCGTTTTCATAAGGATTTAATGAAGTCATTATTTTTAATAGATGAGTAAATACTCTATTGTATAAATGTACCATAATTTCTATATCCATTTCTCTCTTGAAGGACATCTAGGTTCTTTCCAGCTTCTGGCTTTTATAAGTAAAGCTGCTATGAACATAGTGGAGCATGTGTCCTTGTTTCATGTTGGAGCATCTTTTTGATGTATTCCCGGGAGTGGTATATCTGGGTCTTCAAATAGTATGATATCCAATTTCCCGAGGAACTGCCAGATTGATTTCCAGAGTGGTTGTACCAGCTCGAAATCCCAACAATGGAGGAGTGTTCCTCTTTCTCCACATCCTTTCTAGCATCTGTTGTCACGTGAGTTTTTGGTGTTAGCCATTCTGACTGGTATGAGGTAGAATCTCAAGGTGCTTTTGATTTGCATTTCCGTAATAACTAAAAACATTAAACATTTATTTAAGTGCTTCTCTGTCATTCAAGGTTCCTCAGTTGAGAATTCTTTGTTTATCTCTGTACCCCATTTTTAATAGGATTGTTTGATTCTTTGGAGTCTAAGTTCTTGAGTTCTTTGTATATATTGGTTATTAGCTCTCTATCAGATGTAGGACTGGTAAAGATCTTTTCCCAATCTCGTGGTTGCCATTTTGTCCTATTGACAGTCTCCATTGACTTTAAAAATTTCCAATTTTATGAGGTCCCATTTGTTCATACCTGATCTTAGAACATAAACCCTTGGTGTTCTGTTCAGGAAAATTTCCCCTGTGCCTACTTGTTCCAGGTTCTTCCCCAATTTATTTTCTATTAGTTTCAATGTATCTGGTTTTATATAAATGTCTTTGATCCATTTAGACTTTTGCTTTGTACAAGAACATAAGAATGGGCCAATTTGCATTCTTCTACATGCTGACCACCAGTTGAACCAGCACCATTTGTTGAAAACACAGTCTTTTTTTCTACTGGGCGGTTTTAGCTCCTTTGTCAAAGATCAAGTGACCAGAGGTGTGTGGGTTCATTTCTGAGTGTTCAGTTGTATTCCATTGATCTACTTGCCTGTCTCTGTACAAATACCATGCAGTTTTTTGTTTTTTGTTTCTTGTTTTTTAATTAGGATTGCTCTGTAATACAACTTGAGGTCAGAAAGGGTGATTCCCCCGGAAGTTTTTTTATTGTTTAGAATAGTTTTTCCTATCCTGGGTTTTTTTGTTTACGAATGATTTTGTAAGTGGCTCTTTCTAACTCTATGAAGAATTGAGTTGGAATTCTGATGGGGATTGCAGTGAATCGGTAGACTGCTTTGGGAAAGATGGACATTTTTAATATAATAATCATGCCAATCCCATAAGCATGGGAGATCTTTCCATTTTCTGAGATCTTGATTTCTATCTTCAAAGACTTTAAGTTTCTGTCATACAGATCTTTCAGTTGCTTGGTTAGAGTCACACCATTTTTTCATATATTATTTGTGATTATTGTGAAGACTGTCATTTCCCTAATTCTCTCTCTGCATGTTTATCCTTTGAGTAGAGGAAGGCTACTGATTTGTTTGAGTTAATTTTATATTTAGCCACATTACTGAAGTTGTTTATCAGGTTTAGGAATTCTCTGGTGAAATTTTTGGGTCACTTAAGTATATTATCATATCATCTGCAAATAGTGATATTTTGACTTCTTCCTTTCCAATTTGTATCCCTTTGATCTCTTTTTGTTGTCTAATTGCTCTGGCTATACACAATTATATAGAATAGAAAGAGAGAGAGAGAACATATCATTGTCTAATACCTGATTTTATTGAGATTGCCTCAAGTTTCTCACCATTTAGTTCTGATGTTTGCTACCGGTTTGCTATATATTGCTTTTACTATATTTAGTTATGAACCTTGAATTTCTGATCTTTCCAAGACATTTATCATGAAAGGGTGTTGAATTTGGTCAAATTCTTTCTCAGCATCTAATGAGATGATCATGTGTTTTTTTTTTCTTTGACTCTGTTTATATAGTGGATTATATTGTTAAATTTCTGCATATTTAATCATACCTTAGATGATAGCTACTTGATCATGTTGAATGATCATTTTGATGTGCTCTTGGATTCAGATTGTGGGGATTTTATTGAGTATTTTTGCATCAATATTTATGAGGAAAATTGGTCTGAAGCTCTCTTTCTTTGTAGGAGCTTTGTGTGCTTTGGGTATATGCATAATTGTGGCTTCATAGAATGAATTGGATAGCATTCCTTCTGTTTCTATTTTGTGAAGTATTGGTATTATGCCTTTTTTGAAGGTCTGATAGAATTCTGCACTAAACCCATCTGGTCCTGGGTCTTTTTAATTCTGGAGACTTTTAATGACTGCTTCTATTTCTTCAGGGGTTATAGGACTATTTAGATGGCTTATCTGATAAAGATTAACTTTAGTACCTGGTATCTGTCTAGAAAATTGCCCATTTCTCCTGATTTTTTAGTTTTATTGAGTACAGGCTTTTGTGGTAGGATCTGATAATTTTTGAATTCATTAGTTCCTGTTGTTATGTCTCCGTGATAATTATTTCTGATTTTGTTAATTTGGAAACTGTCTCTGTGACCTCTGATTAGTCTGGCTAAGGGTTTATCTATCTTGTTGGTTTTCTCAAAGAACCAGCTCCTTATTTTGTTGTTGTTGTTGTTGTTTTTTGTATTCTTTTTTTTCTACTTGGTTGATTTTGGCTTTGAGTTTGAACTTTTCTGCAGTGTGCTTCTCTTAGGTTATTTGCTTTTTTTTTCTAGAGCTTTAGATGTGCTATCAAGATTTTTGGTGTATGCTATCCACAGTTCCTTTTGGAGGCAGAACTATGCATTTTTCTTAGCGCTGCATTCATTGTATCCCCATAAGTTTAGGTATGTTGTTGAGCCTTCATTTTCTTTTTAAGTTTTAAAAAGTGTTTAATTTCTTTTCTTTATTTCTTTGTGACCAAGTATTCATTTCATTAAGTAGAGCTTTGTTCAGCTTCCATGTGTATGTGAGATTTCTGTCATTTTTGTTATTATTGAAGACCACCCTTAATCCATGGTGATCTGATAGGATGCATGGGATTATTTCAAACTTCTTGTATCTGTTGAGGTCTCTTGTATGACTCATTATATGGTCAACATTTGAGAAGGTATCATGAGTTGCTGAGAAGAAGTTATATTTTTTTTTAGGATGAAATATTCTATAGATATCTGTTAAATCTATTTGTTTCATAACTTCTGTTAGTTTTACTGTGTCTCTGTTTAATTTCTGTTTCCATGATCTGTCCATTGATGAGAGTAGGAGTTAAAGTCTTCCACTATTACTGTTTATGGTGAAATGTATGCTTTGAGATTTAGTAAAGTTCCTTTTATGAATGTAGGTCCCTTGTATTTGGAGCATAGATGTTCAGATCTTAGAGTTCATCTCGGTAGATTTGTTTCTTTGATGAGTATAAAGTGCCCTTTCTTATATTTTTGGATATTTTTTGGTTGAAAGTCAATTTGACTCAATATTAGAATGGCTACTTCAGCTTGTTTTTTGGGACTATTTGCTTGGAAAATTTTTTCACAGCCTTTTACTCTGAGGTAGTCCTGTCTTTGTCACTGAGGTGTGTTTCCTATATGCAGCAAAATGCTGGGTCCTTTGTAAGTATCCAGTCTTTTAGTCTGCATCTTCTTATTGGGGAATTGAGTCCATTGATGTTAAGACATACTAAGAATAGCAATTGTTGTTTCCTGTTACTTTTGTTGCTAGAGGTGGAAATTTGTTTGTGTGGCTATCATTTTTTGGGCTTGTTGCAAGAAGATTAATTTCATGCTTTTTCTAGGGTGTAGTTTCCCTTTTTGTGTTGAAATTTTCCATCTATTATCCTTTGTAGAGCTGGATTTGTGGAAAGATATTGTCTAAATTTGGTTTTGTTATGGAATATCTTGGTTTCTCCATCTATGTTAATTGAAAGTTTTGCTAGATATAGTACCCTGGGCTGTCATTTGTGTACTCTTAGGCTCTGTATGACATCTCCCCTAGGATCTTCTAGCTTTCATAGTCTCTATTGTGAAGTCTGGTGTAATTCTGATAGCCCTGCCTTTATATGTTACTTAATATTTTTCCCTTTCTGCTTTTAATATTCTTTCTTTTGTGCATTTGATGTTTTGTCTATTATGCGATGAAAGGAGTTTCTTTTCTGTTCCAATACATTTGGAGTTCTGTAGGCTTCTTGTATCTTCATGGGCGTCTCTTTCTTTAGGTTAGGGAAGTTTTCCTCTTTAACTTTATTGAAGGTATTTAATGACCCTTTTATGTTGGGAATCTTTACTCTCTTCTATATCTATTATTCTTAGGTTTGATCTTCTCTCTGTGTCCTGGGTTTCCTTGATGCTTTGGGTTAGGAGCTTTTTGCACTTTGCATTTTCTTTGACTGTGTGTCAATGTTTTCAATGGTATCTTCTGCAAATGACATTTTCTCTTTAATCCCTTGTTTGTAATGCTTACATCTATGACTCCTGATATCTTTCCTAGGTTTTCTATCTCTAGAGTTGTCTTTCTTTGGGATTTCTTTATTGTTTCTATTTCCATTTTATATCCTGTATGGCTTTGTCTTATTTTTTGGGCCTGTTGGCTTGTGTTTTCCTGTAACTGAAGGGATTTTTGTGTTTCCTCTTTAAGGACTTCTACTTGTTTTCCTTTTATTCTCCTGTATGTCTTTAAGGGAGTCATTTATTCTTTTCTTAAAGTCCTATAACATCATCATGAGTTGTGATTTTAAATCAAAATCTTGCTTTTCTGGTGTGTTGGGGTATCCAGAACCTGCTGTGTTGGGATAAATGGATCCTGATGATGCCAAGCAGTCTTGGTTTCTGTTGCTTAGGTTCTTGTGCTTGCCCCTTGCCATCTGGTTATTTCTGATGTTATTTGGTCTTGCTGTCTCTGACTGGAGCTTCTCCCACCTGGACTCTGTTAGCTTGTGATCATTGGAATGAGAACACTCCTGGGAGAACAGCTCTCCCTGGGCAGGTTTTGGATCAGGAAGGCTGTAGGACAGCCTTAGCTCGGGGCACAAATGAAGCCTGGAAGCCAGATTGTCTTTAGTTTATCTGCATTATTATTAGGTTTTCATCTATCTATCTATCTATCTATCTATCTATCTATCTATCTATCTATCTTTCTTTCTTTCCTTTCTTTTTTTCTCCTGAGGTCTTAAAAGATCCCAATATATTTATATCTGTATCTATATCTACATCATCTATGTCTCTATCTTCTATATCTATTTCTATCTTTGTCTCTATCTCTACCTATCTATATCATCTATATCTCTATCTTTAATCTATTTATCTCTTTATATATATGTGTGGGTGTTTGTGTATGTGTTTATCTATATCCCATATATGTTTGTATAAAGTAATATAATATATATTATAGGAAGAAAAATTAAGAATAAAACATAAAAATGTTTATTTTGGAAGAATTCTGTGGTCTAGCTATAATTTTACCTCTAATAAAATGAAAAACATATTTGCATAGCAAAAAACTTTTATCTAATTTTACATGAAGTATTAAATCTTAGCTGACTGTTGACGACTTCAAGATGTAGGATGTATTAAATATTTTTCTGGGTTGAATCGATACTTTGAGATTTTAATCATCTTTGCTGAGAATACTGCTTTACATAAATACATATTACAAAGTTCCAGAAGTATGCTTAGGACCGTTTTAGAAATTATTGTAAATTCTTTCCCAATCTCAAGCCAAAATTATATTTAACAATTTTTAAAAGAAATTTGTCAGCAACTCAAACAGCAATCTTTAAGCTGTTCATTAAATATAGCATTGCAAAGACATGCTAATATTTCAAATTAACAAATTATCCAGTTGTGTGTGTGTGTGTGTGTGTGTGTGTGTGTGAGTGGAGAGAGAGAGAGAGAGAGAGAGAAGTCCATCTCTACCATCATGACGGAAAAAAAGTAGATCCTCTGTGTGGAAAATGCTCTACAGTGGTAAATTTATCTCTAGCTCTATATTTAAATTTTAGGATTCCTGAAGACAAGATTATTAGTTTTGCATGGATCTAGCCACAGCCCAGTCAAACTGGAGGTGCAGAAGTCAGTTTCTTGGTAGTTTTATAAATGTTAAGATAAGGGCCATCACGCCCCTGTAACTCAAGATGAGACTTTATAATTATATGATTTTAAGATCAGATGTTTTATATACTATGTTTTCTTTTGTCTACCTGTAATAAACTATTGCTGAATGCCTTTCTTAGTTAAGCCAGGGCCAACAAATAAAAAGCCAGATCCTGGGAAAAGTTTCATGAAGTTATATTTTGCTTTTGTTTAGGAGAGCAGAAAGTTAGACAAAGGTGACCAGGCTACCTCTTATGTCAGTTAAATAAATAATGAACTAATTGGTCACTAGCTATTTATACATATAATAATATGCACAGTAGGTTTAGAAATCAAGGAGTGTAAGTAGCTTCCTTTGTGCGTATACATGATGCCAATCACAACAAATAAATGTCCATGTTTGAGCTACAGACAACATTAAGGAAAATGGTATGTGCATTTAGGTCTGTAGCTGAGCAATGTACTTGTGGGAAGGGCTAGCTGATTTGCTTTAAGTCACCTAATGACTAAAAGATAGGGGAAACATCCCCATCCTAGTTTCTCCACTAATTCTTTGAATTCGGTTTTGAAAAATGAGTTGGTTAAACCCAAGCCCCCATAAATTTTCTTATGCTATAAGTGTCTTTTTTTCTAATGGCAACAATTTTAATTTTCTTTCTTTTTTCCCAAACTCCATACTATTCATTTCTATTTCATTTATATCAATGAAATTTCCAATATGATTTTACAGAGCAGGCATGTTTAAATACAAGTTAAATGATTTGGATTTAAAAGATATTGATGAACATTTCTTGTATTTTTGAATTGCATAAACTTATGATTCTTTATAGACTTTGGAGAGGGTATCATATTTACCAAGATAAGCTCTGCTTTTATTAGAACAGAAAAATCTTTACTCCCTCACCTCCTCACATAAAAAGAAGAAAAAAATGTTTCCTTAATGTATTCCTTTTCCAAAGGCTTTGTAAAGAAAAAAATTGCTAAAGATGCACACACACGTACTGTGAAGATGCTATTTGTACCAATTATGTGTAAAATTGTAAAAATACTTCTTGCTATTTTCTTAAGATTGTGGAGATGCCTGTATTGGTCAGGTGGTGATGGCCACAAATCTTGATTCAAAGTATCCTCAAATACCCTGCCCAATTTTTTTTTATTTGAGGAAATTATTGGAATAATAATTAGAATTCCTTTGAAGTTCATAAATTTAATTATTGATTTAATATGCTAATGTCCTCAAAATATTATGTTAATTCAATTTTATGAATTTTTCTAACTAATATCTATAATATTTGTCCTCATGTACATTTGTAGACACATATAATAATATATATGTTTCTGTATATAAGCTTGTATTGCAAAATTAGAACAGACAAACAAACAGAAACTAGTTAGGAGGTGGAGTAGGAGGTTTAGGAATTCTAGGTTAACCCAGTCTAAATGAAATGTTGTCTGAAAAGATACAGCACTATAAAACAAAAACAAAAACAAAAACACAAGCCACTACCCCAAAAGTGTCATATCAATCCTCTTCACTGATAAGGAAGTATTAAGTTGTCATAAAGCACAAAGCATGTAATTCATAGTATCTAACCCTATTTGAAAGTTATGATTAAAACCATTGTTCTCTTTTTTTGTCTTGAATTTTCTCACTGTTGCTAACCCAACTCTGTCATTTAGTAACATAAGGGTCTCTAATCTTGGCAACATTCTGGGTGTGTTCCTCTTATTCTTTTCAGAGCCCCCTGTCGTCATGATATGACTTATGTGTATGTCATCTGGAGTAAATTTCATGGCACTCTACTTCATAATGCTTCTTACATAAGATGATACTCTATTTTCAGTGTTGTTTGATGTTATATAATTTTATTTTGAAAAATGGCCACTGTCAGTTGTATGTAAATCAGAGCAGAGATTATATGGGATGAATGAAAAGGACAAGTACATTGATAAAAATTTTGTTAATTAAATATCTTCCACTTATTGGTTTGTTTGTTTCATTTTTGTCAATACCTGTACATGAATATTTAGCATAATATCTTAGAAAGCAGTGCCTTAATCTTCTGCATAAATAATTGCCTGATTAATTACTTTTTTTTTTAACTTGAGTATTTCTTATATACATTTCAGTGTTATTCCCTTTCCCTGTTTCGGGCAAACATCCCCCTCCCCTCCCTTCCTTTAGGTGTTCCCTCCCCACCCTCCCCATTGCCGCCCTCCCCCAACGGTCTAGTTCACTGAGGTTCAGTCTTTAAGAACCAGGACTTTCCCTTCCACTGGTGCTCTTACTAGGATATTCATTGCTATCTATGAGGTCAGAGTCCAGGGTCAGTCCATGTATAGTCTTTGGGTAGTGGCTTAGCCCCTGGAAGCTCTGGTTGCTTGGCATTGTTGTACATATGGGGTCTCGAGCCCCTTCAAGCTCTTCCAGTTCTTTCTCTGATTCCTTCAACGGGGGTCCTATTCTCAGTTCAGTGGTTTGCTGCTGGCATTCGCCTCTGTATTTGCTGTATTCTGGCTGTGTCTCTCAGGAGCGATCTACATCCGGCTCCTGTCGGTCTGCACTTCTTTGCTTCATCCATCTTGTCTAATTGGGTGGCTGTATATATATGGGCCACATGTGGGGCAGGCTCTGAATGGGTGTTCCTTCAGTCTCTGTTTTAATCTTTGCCTCTCTCTTCCCTGCCAAGGGTATTCTTGTTCCCCTTTTAAAGAAGGAGTGAAGCATTCACATTTTGATCATCTGTCTTGAGTTTCATTTGTTCTAGGCATCTAGGGTAATTCAAGCATTTGGGCTAATAACCTCTTATCAATGAGTGCATACCATGTGTGTTTTTCTGTGATTGGGTTACCTCACTCAGGATGATATTTTCCAGTTCCAACCATTTGCCTACGAATTTCAAAAAGTCATTGTTTTTGATAGCTGAGTAATATTCCATTGTGTAGATGTACCACATTTTCTGTATCCATTCCTCTTTTGAAGGGCATCTGGGTTCTTTCCAGCTTCTGGCTATTATAAATAAGGCTGTGATGAACATAGTGGAGCAAGTGTCTTTTTTATATGTTGGGGCATCTTTTGGGTATATGCACAAGAGAGGTATAGCTGGATCCTCAGGCAGTTCAATGTCCAATTTTCTGAGGAACCTCCAGACTGATTTCCAGAATGGTTTTATCAGTCTGCAACCCCACCAACAATGGAGGAGAGTTCCTCTTTCTCAGAATCCTCACCAGCATCTGCTGTCACCTGAGTTTTTGATCTTAGCCATTCTCACTGGTGTGAGGTGAAATCTCAGGGTTGTTTTGATTTGCATTTCCCTTATGACTAAAGATATTGAACATTTCTTTAGGTGTTTCTCAGCCATTCGGCATTCCTCAGCTGTGAATTCTTTGTTTAGCTCTGAACCCCATTTTTAATAGGGTTATTTGTCTCCCTGCGGTCTAACTTCTTGAGTTCTTTGTATATTTTGGATATAAGGCCTCTATCTGTTGTAGGATTGGTAAAGATCTTTTCCCAATCTGTTGGTTGTCGTTTTGTCCTAACCACAGTGTCCTTTGCCTTACAGAAGCTTTGCAGTTTTATGAGATCCCATTTGTTGATTCTTGATCTTGAGCATAAGCCATTGGTGTTTTGTTCAGGAAATTTTTCCAGTGCCCATGTGTTCAGATGCTTCCCTAGTTTTTTATTAGTTTGAGTGTGTATCTGGTTTGATGTGGAGGTCCTTGATCCACTTGGACTTAAGCTTTGTACAGGGTGATAAGCATGGATCGATCTGCATTCTTCTACATGTTGACCTCCAGTTGAACCAGCACCATTTGCTGAAAATGCTATCTTTTTTCCATTGGATGGTTTTGGCTCCTTTGTCAAAAATCAAGTGCCCATAGGTGTGTGGGTTCATTTCTGGGTCTTCAATTCTGTTCCATTGGTCTATCTGTCTGTCTCTGTACCAATACCATGCAGTTTTTATCACTATTGCTCTGTAATACTGCTTGAGTTCAGGGATAGTGATTCCCCCTGAAGTCCTTTTATTGTTGAGGATAGTTTTAGCTATCCTGGGTTTTTTGTTATTCCAGATGAATTTGCAAGTTGTTCTGTCTAACTCTTTGAAGAAATGGATTGGTATTTTGATGGGGATTGCATTGAATCTATAGATCACTTTTGGTAAATGGCCATTTTTATCGTATATTAATCCATGAGCATGGGAGATCTTTCCATCTTCTGAGGTCTTCTTCAATTTCTTTCTTCAAGTCTTGTTCTTATTGTACAGATCTTTTTACTTGCTTGGTTAAAGTCACAAATTTTATATTATTTGGGTCTATTATGAAGGGTGTCGTTTCCCTAATTTCTTTCTCGGCTTGTTTCTCTTTTGTGTAGAGGAAGGCTACTGATTTATTTGAGTTAATTTTATACCCAGCCACTTTGCTGAAGGTGTTTATCAGGTTTAGTAGTTCTCTGGTGGAACTTTTGGGATCACTTAAATAAACTATCATATCATCTGCAAATAGTGATATTTTGACTTCCTCTTTTCCGATCTGTATCCCCTTGACCTCCTTTTGTTGTCTGATTGCTCTGGCTAGAACTTCAAGACCTATATTGAATAAGTAGGGAGAGAGTGGGCAGCCTTGTCTAGTCCCTGATTTTAGTGGGATTGCTTCAAGTTTCTCTCCATTTAGTTTAATGTTAGCAACTGGTTTGCTGTATATGGCTTTTACTATGTTTAGGTATGGGCCTTGAATTCCTATTCTTTTCAGGACTTTTATCATGATGGGGTGTTGAATTTTGTCAAATGCTTTGTCAGCATCTAATGAAACGATCATGTGGTTTTGTTCTTTCAGTTTGTTTATATAATGGATCACGTTGATGGTTTTCTGTATGTTAAACCATCCCTGCATGCCTGGGATAATGATCATGGTGGATGATTGTTTTGATGTGCTCTTGGATTGGTTTGCCAGAATTTTATTGATTATTTTGCATCGATATTCATAAGGAAATTGGTCTGAAGTTCTCTTTCTTTGTTGGGTCTTTGTGGTTTAGGTATAAAATTGTGGCTTCATAGAAGGAATTCGGTGATGCTCCATCTGTTTCAATTTTGTGGAATAGTTTGGATAATATTGGTGAGGGTCTTCTGTTAGGTCTGATAGAATTCTTAAACCCCGTCTGACCTGGGCGGCTCTTTTTTGGTTGGGAGCCTACAATGACTGCTTCTATTTCCTTAGGAGTTAGGTTGTTTAACTGGTTTTATCTGTTCTGTGATTTAACTTGGTAATCTGTCCTAGGAAATTGTCCCTGTAGATTTTTCAATTATATTTTAATAAGATCTGATGATTTTTTTGAATTTCCTCTGAATCTGTAGTTATGTTCCCTTTTCATTTCTGATTTTGTTAATTTGGACATACTCTCTGTGTCCTCTCGTTAGTCTGGCTAGGGGATTATCTATCTTGTTGATTTTCTCAAAGAACCAACTTTTGGTTCTGTTGATTCTTTCTATGGTCCTTTTTGTTTCTACTTGTTTGATTTCAGCTCTGAGTTTGATTATTTCCTGCCTTCTACTCCTCCTGGGTGTATTTGCTTCTTTTTTTGTTCTAGAGCTTTTATTTGCTTCTTTACATATGCAGGACTATGAGTTTTCCTCTTAGCACAGCTTTTCATTGTGTTCCATATGTTTGTATATTTGTACCTTCAATTAAATTCTAAAAGTCTTTAATTTCTTTCTTTATTCCTTGACCATTGGTTATAATATCAGTTTTATGTGAATATATGAACAATCATGCAGTTGTACTTTTTGCTTAATATATATAAATTGTTCTCTACTTTTGAATGTGACAGTAGAAATACATGACAGTACAATATACCTTTATTTGTAGAATACAAATATCAATAAATAAATAAATAAATAAGATTTTAAAAACTGGTAAAAACAGAATCAGGAAAATGGCCAGGAGATACTTCCTTAACAGATGTTTTAGCTAAGTAGAAACTAATAGTGCATTTGTCAGTGGCCAAATTTATACACGCAGAGGGAAAAATAACAAACATAACACCCTACCTAGTGTGTAGGCCTCTAAGGTAAAAGAAAAATGCTGGGAGGAAGCAATGTGATATTTAATGTGGCAACCAAAAATAAGCTTAAGAAACAAAGTCTGGCTGTAGTTCAAGAAAGACATTTGATGGCTCAGCAAACTCAAGATGAAAACATAGATCATTGAGGTTGATAAAGCTAAGAAATCAAGACATCAGGATGCTGGTTAAATCATGCTGCTGAGTTTTAAGGTATCCAAGAAATTAAGGCAAAAATCAATTTTGAACTATATTTTTAACAGATTCCTGAGTCCTATGTGTGTCCAAATCTTGTCACAAGCAGTCCTGGTGTCCTTTCTGATGGCTACAGACTATCAGGGGAGTGGCTAATGAAACTGAATAGTGAGATTATAGTGAGTTTTTAGGATGAAATGACAAAATGTTTTCTACATCAATTATTACATCCTTTATGAGTTTTCTTTGCATAATAGCATGTAACCTGAATAGAATTTCATGCACAGCAATGCTTTTTTAAGCATACTGTTAACTCTCTTAAATCTATTAATATTTTATAAAATCGGTGCATATAATATGTTAATTTTTTTGTCATTTTTAAACATGCATAAGTGTCAATTCAGTAGAATTTACCTCTTTCTAGGTCTATGTTTTTCCCCCTTAGGTGTTTTTATATTGCCATTTTTTTTATTTCTTAGAAATTAGTATTGTTAATACCTTGCTTTTAGTTAGATGTTTTACTTAATGGAATTACTATGACTACTTTGATCATCTGGCCAGACTTGTGAAAGTTTCCTTGTATCATCAACAAATTTGTATTGATGTTATTTGTATGTTGATAGAGTAGTACTTTTAACTTTCTAAGAGCTTTCCTTTTACATTCATAACTTGCTGCTTTGCATCGAAAATGTTGGTTTCAGCCTATGTTGGCTTTCAACATGCCTAGCCACTGCCAACTTTTGATTTAACATGAGGTATGTGTGACTTTTCTTTCAATATGAAAGCTTAGAGACTATTTGATGATTGTTATATTTTTTTATTTCTATGATATTATTGTGTCTCAAGAAGTAAGTTGGCCCAAGGGGCAGTAAAGGGATAAAGGATGACTTAGTTGATGAGCAGTGTAATCACATGTATTGGCAGAATTAATATAGTAAAAATGTCTTGCCCAAAGCAATCTACAGACTCAATGCAATCCCAATCAAAATTCCAACTTAATTCTTTATAGCATTAGAAAGAGCAAATTGCAAACAGATTTAGAATAACAAAAAACCCAGGATAGCTAAAACTGTCCTCAACAATAAAAGGACTTCTGGGGGAATCACTATCCCTGAACTCAAGCAGTATTACAGAGCAATAGTGATAAAACTATATGGTATTGGTACAGAGACAGTCAGGTAGATCAATGGAATAGAATTGAAGACCCAGAAACGAACCCACACACCTATAGTCACTTGATTTTTGATAAAGGAGCTAAAATCATCCAGTGGAAAACCAGTGGAAAAAGACAGCATTTTCAACAAATGGTGCTGGTTCAACTGGGCATCAGAATGTAGATAAATACAAATCCATTCTTATAGCCCTGTGCAGAACTCAAGTCCAAGTGGATCACAGACCTCCAGATAAAACCAGATACACTTAAACTAATAAATGAAGAAGTGGGTAAGAGCCTTAAACACATGAGCACTGGGGAAAATTTTCAAAACAGAACATCAATAGTTCATGTCCTAAGATCAAGAATCGACAAAGGGGACTTGGTAAAATTGCAAAACTTCTGTAAGGCAAAGTACACTGTCAATAGGACAAAACAGCAACCAACAGAATGGGAAAAGATCTTTCCCAATCCTACATATGATAAAGGGCTAATATCCAATAAATAAAAAACTTAAGAAGCTAGACTCCAGAGAATCAAACCCCTATTAAAATGGGGTACAGAGCTAAACAAAGAATTCTCAACTGATGAATATTGAGTAGAAAGGGAAGACATAAAGAAGGGACTTGCAACTCCCTAAGAAAAACATATCAACCAACCAGAGCTCTCAAGGACTAAACCACTACTCAAAAAGTACACATGGACAGACCCATGGCTCCAGCTGTATATGTAGCAGAGGATAGCCAGGTTGGGCACCAATGGGGGTGAAGCCCTTGGTCCTGCCAAGGCTGGTCCCCCTAGTGTAGGGTAATGTCAGGAGGGGTCAGAAAGAGGGATACTTGAGGAGGGGAACAACCTTATAGAAGAAGGGAAGGGAGATGAGATAGCTGGCTTATGGCCAAAAACTGGGAGAGGGAATAACATTTGAAATGTAAATAAAAAATATCCAATTTAAAAAAAAAGAAAAAGGTGTTAAACATCCTTAGTCATTAGGGAAATTCAAATCAACACAACCCTGAGATTTAAAGACTGCCCCACTTGGGAGTCCAGCCCATATACAGCCACCAAACCCAGAAATATTGCTAATGCCAAGAAATGCATGCTGAAAGGAGCCTGATACAGCTGACTTCTGAGAAGCTTTGCCAGAGCATTACGAATACAGAAGCAGATGTTCGCAGTCAACCACTGAACTGAGAACAGGATCCCCAATGGAGAAGTTAGAGAAAGGATTGAAAGAGCTGAAGGGGTTTGCAACCCCATATGAACAATAATACCAACCAACCATAACTCTCAGGGATGAAACCACCATCCAAAGAGTACACATGGACGGACCCATGGCTCCAGATGCATAAGTAGCAGAGGATGGCCTTGTTGGGCACCAATGGAAGGAGAAGCCCTTGGTCCTGCCAAGGCTCCATACCTCCAGTGTAGGAGAATGTCAGGGCTGGGAGGCAGGAAGGGGTGGGTGGCTGGGTGGGGAAACTCCCTCATCATCCCATCTCATCATTCTAACACGTCCCTATGCTGGGCCATCCAGCCTCTTCAGAACACAGGGTCTCTCTTCCTATTCCACTCTCATAGAGTCAGAGGGAGGAGAATGGGATAGGGGACTTCCTGACGGGAAACCAGGAAGGGGAACATTTGAAATGTAAACAAATAAAATAACAACAACACAAAGAATTACAATCTCGAATGATTACAAAAGAAGTCATTGAGTAGAATAATGCCTCACCTAAGCAAGCAAGTAAAAACCACCAACAGAACACTCTCAACAACAAAGAAACAAACATGCAAACAAAGAAAAAAATAGAGAATAATGTTTTCTTTCAAGGAGATGGCTCTTACATAAATATGCCACCACGCATATCAATGCAAAAAGTATCACTTTTCACAAATTCTTAGCCTAATTCTGTCAACAATCACATTTCCTCTTCAGTGGATATTGCCCCTTAACTAGTTCACTGCTTTTAGATATACATACAGCTCTGAGAATTAATTCTGAAACAGACCGAGATACTGAGGTGAGGTGCACACACAGCCACTCACCTGCCCAACAGGCATATTCTCTTAGCAGAGTCATGACAGACAGAAACTGCCCTTTTAATAAACAGTTTTGTACAAGTGATTTCCTGGGAATGCTTTTACTATGTTACATTAAGTCATTTCTTTGTATGAAAGTCCATGGTTTTCTTTTCTAATAGGATTGAAAATATGATAAAGAACAAAATAAATTATATTTTCCTACAAAAAAGGAAGAAATTATCCTGAGAGATTTTAATGAAGTGATTTACAGTATTTTCTCTAAGAGGAATAGGTATGAAAACTATGGTTGTTAGGTCTCAGGGTTTATATCATCCTCACTTTCCTTTCTGAATTTAATTGATGACTCGTCATTCTTCTGCAGTATGTTCTTAACTCTATATGTTTTTCTGTAAATCTTTTCTTACTGTTGACTTCCAGTGTTATTCTAGAATAGAATATAAGAAATCATATTCCTTTATATTATTTGTAAAGAGTTGGTTCGTATTCTAAAATATATTGTATTCAGGCACAATTTCACAGGCCATTGTGAACGATGTGCCTTTTGAAATTGTTGGCTGGTTTGTAGGTATTCTTTAAGTTTATTTGATGTGTGATGCAATTTAGCTTTAATGCTTTTATTTGTTGGTTTCTTTGTTCTGTATGATCACTATACTAGTAAGAGTGGAATAGTCATGCCTAATACTAAAGTTTTGAGATCAAACTATAACCTAATATCTAATTTATTTTATGAACTTTGCTACAATATGCTATTTGGTGCATATATGTATACAATTATATATTTTCTTGATGGATTGTTAGTGAAAGATATGTATTAATTATTACCATTTGAATGTTTTCTTAATCACTGGTAATTCAATAATCTTTACATATTCTTTGTTGTTCTTGTGTAATTAGTTTTTTCCTCTCTGTCTCTTTCTTTGTTTCTCTCTGTCTCTGTCTCTCTGACACACACACACACACACACACACACACACACACACACACACAAGCAAATGCATATACATTTCTAAATATAGTCTCTTGAGTCCATACAATATTCTTGTGAATGTTTTCAGTCCATTGGAATTGGAGAGCCAATTGGTGTGGTTGTCCTTGAGGAGTATGACATCTCTGACTTCCAGCTTTATTCAGTTGCCTGTAGTTTTGTGTCAGATTGAGATCTTGTGTGCTTTTTGCTATTCTATTTAGGAGTGTTCATTTTTGTGCTTGCAAATATTTGATTATGATAGACCCATGTTTATATGTAATGTCAGATTCCAATATTCTTTCATTTAGTGTATCTTTTGTGCTTTAATTATAACCCAACAATGTAAGCTTTCTTTTTTTTTTTTTTTTCATTTTTGGCTTCGCGATTAGTGATTTTAGATGCTTCCTATATCTAATCAACCATGTCCTTCTCTAGTTTTGGGGAATAGTCTTGCCATGGCATGCTGCAGGACACCAACAGCACGGGTACTCAGTGGGAGGTGTGTAGGCAGTGACTCATCACGGAGCAGACTTTTCTCTGTGCCAGCAAAACTTAAATCTCTGGGGCTGGTGAAAAGGGGCCGAAAGACTCTCTCTCTCTCTCTCTCTCTCTCTCTCTCTCTCTCTCACACACACACACACACACACACACACACACACTAGATGGCTAGATGATGCAAGGTCTCCAATAACTGTAAATTTTTTTCAGTCCTTCTTACACCCACTAAGACAAAAATTCCCTACATAAGGGGAGGATTACCTCACAGGTACAAGTTACATATTCTTCAAGACTAATCACCACAGAAACAGATTAAAATTATTACATAAAGGGAAATGATATGGTTATTGATTTTATATTCTCCTTTTGAAACTCACACCTAACAAACATTTCCTATCTATCTTTCTTTCCACAAATTCATCATAACCCAAAACAAAGATTTTTGTCATTGATTAATAAAGTTTAAGCAGGCTAAAAGTCTATTTTATCAATTTTTCCCTATGCTATCTGATGACAGTTTGTACTTAAAATGAAATAAATTATCTTATGTCTTATTTTTTTAAACATTATTAGCTAAACTGGCTAGTCACATATTTTCTATTCTTATAATCATAACACAGTCATTTACTTTTGGTTCATAACCCTGTTTTTTCATGGTGAACACTGAAGCCTGTGACCACATCCTTAGTTGACAGGATCAAGGAACTCAGATTTAATCTAGCATGCATGTTTTCTTTAATTAACCTATCTCAAACCTATGTTTTTCTTTCTCCAACTACAAGTATGTGCTTATAAAGCATGCAAGATCACTGTGCTCCTTTTTTTAGCCTATAAATCCCTCACAGTCTAGAAAAATTGGGAAAACATTCAACTCTTGGTTCATTTTTATGATACCTTCCTGGCAAAACAGCCTAAATTGTATCTACACTATTCCTTATTAATTACCCTAATTTCCTAAATCATTGAAATCAAATCAGGAATTTTTATAAAATCATTAATTCATTTAAGACAGCATTATTCTATAAAAGATCATCCTCATATGGATCTGCAGGAAAATTGCCTTGTAGACTGTGCTGTCTCCCATGATGCAATTGCACCAGAATATGAAGAGTGAGGTATCCCCATGAGCACTCACACCATGCTAGATATAGCAGTGACAAATATGGGGCACAGTAGCCACAAAAAGCAGTCCAGAGGTGAAAGGCCCAGGGCTGGGCCTCTCAGAAATACATCCAATGCAGCTGTGCAAAATGGTCAGCCATCTCCAGGAAGCTCACTTGTTCAAAGCCTTTCCTCGTGCATGGCATCTGCAAATGATAATTATTAATTGTATACTAACACAGTCTCCATGTCCCTTTGCTAATAATAACTTAATGAAGTTTTGCTAAGCAAATGAATGATCCTTTGACTTTTAGCCATAAATATATCCAATCAAATAACAAAGGAGAATTCAGAATAGGTCAGAGCAGAAAACTGAAAGTGAGCTGAGGTAGGACTAAGTGAATGAACAACAAAAAGAATAAGAGTAATATGGAAAACATCTACTTAAAGGAAGGGGAAAATGCAGGGTTTAGGCATGTAGAAGTTTCATTTTTGCAAAACCTCTGAGGTGAAAGTGTCTAGAGGAATCCAAATAAGTTACCTGTAATCTATACATAGTAATCTATGATAAATTCCTCTTTTCTTTCTCCTTTTCTACTTCTGTCATTTCTTCTTCTCTTTGTTTCTCTTCACTCCCCTTCCCTCCATCCTTCTACGTATTCCTCTTTTCCTCCTTCTCTCCCCTTTTCCATTCATCTTCATTCACAAATCTCCCAATCTGTCCCATCAGAACAATTTCACACTTGTTATGACTCTGTGTTCAAAGAGCTAATGAAATAGCAATTGCTGAAGAAAGTAATTGTGCCCAGAACAGTTCACAGATTCTCGCATCCTATTGTGTTAATGGAGAAACAAATTATGAGTTCCTGGTTGTTAGTAGGACACTAAGAATTACTGAAACAGTTAAGTATTGAAGAGTTTGGATTGGGAACAACAGCACTCCAGGAGCCATTGCAGGATTAGGAGGAGTGGGAAGGTCTGAAATTAAGAATACAAATGTCAGAATCATGACAGTTACCCAGCAATCAGAAAGGGCTACTGAAGAGGTGATCACCAAAGGGGATCCAGCAAACTAAAAATATCTTAGGAGAAAGCTATCTTAAATTCCTTATTGTACTGTAGATGTCTGACAACATAGTCTTGGTGCCACACGATTTTATTATTTTTATAAATATTTTTATTTTTGCATTTATTAAGGATTGGAAATTTATATTTAATGATTTGTTGTTTCAGTGGCAGCACTATTTAACCATGATTCTGACAAGGAGGGAATAGGAAAACAACTTTTTTCATGTTTCTTCGATGTTAATGGAAGCCTGGGTCACAATAGATAAAGGTAGTATATAGGTGACTGCTTAGTGGTAAAAAGTAAAGAAACATCTGTATTAGCACACGAAGGAGAATTGAGTAATCACTCAAAAAAGCTTTTAAAGAAAAAAGTCTTCTTCATCTAATGGGCTTGTATATGAACAAAAGACTTGAAAAATGTTTCCTACTGATTTTAGTGATGTATAGAAAAGAGATGAATAGTCAGCAGAGTGATTCAAAAAGTATTAACAGTGACATTTTATGACAGGGAAGGAAGGCCATCCAACTGTAGCCTCTGACATTATTCAACATCGATTTAGAAAATGTTTATGAAAGTTCTGCTATATAGCTTAACAGAAGTATCATAGGTCAGGATTTACTAAGCCCA
The DNA here is from genome assembly GCF_011064425.1 of Rattus rattus. NCBI lineage: Eukaryota > Metazoa > Chordata > Mammalia > Rodentia > Muridae > Rattus > Rattus rattus. The sequence goes on from NC_046163.1 coordinate 24,680,597, forward strand.
GTGGTGTAGCACAAAAATATATAAAATTTCCAATATTTGCAGATTTTGTAGAATTTCAGAGGCATAATAAAGAGCTAAAGTAATTTTAGAATTTTAGTTCTGATTTTGCAGAAACTTTGTGCTTTTGGTTAAGTAAACCATTTTTTTTCTTTTTATGATGAGAGAGAGAGAGAGAGAGAGAGAGAGAGATAGAGAGAGAGAATATTTAAATATGATTAATATGATTAAGGATACACTCCATAAACCAAGATGTATCACTGGTTAATGAATCAGCTGAAGATGTAAAAGATAGAAAATCAGTTATGTTTCTCAGATCGATGTGAAGAGCTCATAAATATATGTATATGTCAGAAAATGTGAATAAAAAGTTAAAGGAAACTTTGTATGGATGTGAAAAAGTAAATTCAAAAATGAAAAAGAGTGTGAATAAAGCATAAACCAACATTTTTTGGGCAGAGATGGGATTACGGAGTGGAAAACAAGAGTGCCAAAAGATAAACACATAAAAGTTGAATCTGAAATTGTCATCAGATAACCAGATACTTAAAGAGTTTAATGTAATGTTCTTAATTTCACTTTGCATCGATCAGGTGAAAACGAGTTTCTGTAAAAGAACTACATGAAATTTGTAGGCAAATGGATGGAACTAGAAAATATCATCCTAAGTGAGGTAACCCAGTCACGAAAGAGCATGCATGGTATGCACTCACTATAAGTGGATATTAACCCAAAAGCTAGAAATAGCCAAGAAACAATTCACAAACCACATGAAGCTCAAGAAGAAGGAAGACTGAAATGTAGATGCTTCAGTCCTTCTTAGGAGGTGGAACAAAATACTCACAGGAGGAAATTCAGGGACAAAGAATGGAGCAGGGACTGAAGGAAAGGCCACCCAGAGACTGCCACCTGGGGATCCATCCCATATGTAGCCACCAAACCCAATCACTATTGCTGATGCCAACAAGTGCTTGCTGACAGGAGTCAGATATGGATGTCTCCTGAGAGGCTCTGCCACATCCTTACTCATACAGGTGAGGGTGCTTGGAGTTAACCATTGTACTGAGCATGGGGACCCCAATGGAGAAGGTAGAGAAAGAACTGAAGGTGCAACCCCATAGGAAGAACAACAATATCAACCAACCAGACCCACCAGAGCCCCAGGGGACTAAACCATGAAGCAAAGAGTACACATGGCTCCAGCTGCATACATAGCAGAAAAAGGCTTTGTCTAACATCAATAGGAACAGAAGCCTTGTTCCTGTGAAGGCTCATTTCTCTAGTGTAGGGTAATGCCAGGGTGTTGTCATGGGAGTGGATAGGTGGGAGTGGGAGCATCTCCATAAAAGCAGGGGGAGAGGGGATGGTAGAGGAGGCAAAGGGGATACTATTTGAAATGTAAATACATAAAATATCTAATAAAAAAGAACTGGTATAATAATTGATAAATGATTTATTGTTCATAGAAAAGGAGATATTACTGACTTTTTCTTTTTCTTTCTTTCTTCCTTTCTTTATTTTTTCTATTTTTTTCTCTTTTTTGCCTAGGTTTGATCACTTTCCTTTTAAGCCACGTTTAATTGGACCTAATCCCTGGGCCTGTTTCCCACTAGATGGGCTTAGCTTTAGGAATTTGCTTGCTCAGGTTAGTGAAAGCTTACTTACTCTTCAGTTATTGTTCGCTGTCATGAGTATCCTGATTAATTTAACCACCAGTTTCTCTTCTAAGAAGCTTTCCTCCCACTAATTTACTTACTCTGTGTACTATCTATGAACTTCTACTTCCTGTTTTAACAAAGCTCTGTTTCTCTCCCCAGTTGTAGCAATCTTGGCTATCTTATGCTTGACATTTTAATACCATGTTCTTCACACCATTGACAAGCACAAGAATAATTTTTCTTTAACATTCCATAAGACTCTTTAACTGTAAAGGTGAGTTTTCATTTACATGCAGCCACATTATCCAGTAAGTTGGTAAATTCACAGAGAATGCTAAAGGTCCTCTGTCTTTATGAAGAGAGTGTGGAGAAGGGAGGATTTTACTGGATGGAGATTTTCTATTATAAAAGGAATGACCTATGAAAAGGACATTTCAGATTGGAGGATAAAGGTCAAAAGCCTGGGAGGGATAACCTAGAAGTAATATTAGACAAATGTCAGCATTCGGTTGAAATAAATGAAGTGAGGATGAAGCCAATGGATGAAGATGCAAAAACAGAAGAAGCTCGACATTTCAGGGCTGTCAGGGAATGATTGCTCTGAAAAACTCCTTGCTAAACCAGAAATGAAGCTCTGAACTCAGCAGCATTACTCTTACAGGAAATAAAGCAGGGCCATGAATACCTTAGCGACAAGAATGTAATCTCCATAGTCTGATTCTGCATCTTTGCCTGAATTTATCATTTATCAAGTGCTATGATAGGACCTTCTAAATTTCCTGCTTAAAAAAATACTAGAAGACTTAAGACTTTCCCTCAACTAATTTTGTCTTAACTTGACCTTTGAAACTGATGGTTCTACAATGCATCTTAAATATCCTGTCTTGCTTAGTGTCTTCTTTTTGCTTATAAAACTGAAACCATTTAATTCAAACATCCATCCTGCATGCGATGTATTTTTGACCAATTTTATGATATGGATTGCAAGCCATTATCCTTGTAGAACCCTTATATAGGGTGTTTCGTAATCTTTAAGATGTTAAAATATAACGATATCTTTTTTTTTTGCAATCTTTATCTTTTCTTTTAATGATATCTTTTAATTCTGTTGTCTTTTGTTTATAATGCTAGCTATAAATACATAGATATTTTAATAAGTTGTTTGATTATGAATTCATAAAAATAATCCTAAATTGGTAAATATAAGAAATAAGTCATCACAATAGAGTTTAAATGCTGAAGTATTGTGTTTGGGGACCTTGATTCCTCCCTCTTATTCTTCTACCTACCTCTAACACCCTGATCACACACTTGGTCACTGATTCAACCAAGTACAGTTCTTAGCAACTCTTTGTAGATTATCTCCTTCCCAAACTTTGCTCTTGTAACTGTCATTTTCTGAATAGACTATATAAGTAACATTATCTACAGCTATCTGTGAATTCTACACAAACTGAGATTTTTCCTATTAGAGATTAAACATGTTGATTCTTATTTTTATGAGAGTGATGATTGTCTATTCTATCTGTTACTATAATGTCACTTTAGCATTGTGAAAGTTTGATTTTTCAGAAGATTTTATTTTTAAATAAATTTGAAATAAATAAATTAGAATTTAGATAGACTAGAAAGAAAATATATACAATCAAAACAGTCATATTAAAATTGAAGGGTTTGTATGTATGCAAAGAGAGGAATGCCTATATCTATCTATATTTAATATGTGCATATATATAGTCATCAGGGAAATGCAAATCAAACAAACTCTGAGATTTCACCTTATACCTAGCAGAATGGCTAAGATAGAAAATTCAAGTTACAGTACATACTGGTGAGGATGAGGAGGTAGACAAGTACTCCTTCATTGATGGTGGCAGTATAAACTTTTAGATTCACCCTAGAAGTCAGTATGACAGTTTCTCAGAAAATTTGGAATAGTTCTGCCTTTAAACTTAGCTATATTACTCGTGTGTGTGTGTGTGTGTGTGTGAGATATATATATATATATATATATATATATATATATATATTTCCACTTTATATCCTATGTTCATAAAAGCTTTATTCAGAAGCTGGACACAACACAAATATCCCTCAACTGAAGAATGCATAAAGTACATGTGGTTCATTTATATAGTAGAATATTACACAAGTATTAAAAACAAGGACATCATGAAATTCACAGGCACATGGGTAGAACTAGAAAATATCATCCTGAGTGAGGTAACCCAGACCCAAAAGGAAATGAATGGTATATATTCAGTTATAAATAGGTACAAGTCATAAAATACAGGATTCTCATGTTCAAATGTACAGACTCAAAGAAATTAAATAACAAGGAGTTCCCATGAATCTCATTCAAAAGGGGAAATAAAATTGTTCTCTAAGGAGGATGGAGGGAGTGAAGGGATGGGATGGGGAGGGGAACCAGGGAATAGGGAGAATCAAATACAGAGAGAACTCAGGAGTGAAGGCCAAGAGAGTGAAAGAAAATCTGGTGGTGTGGGATTGGGCATCTTTATGAAGTACCAGAAATCTGGGATGTGGGAGGCTCACTTCCTCTCTTATATACTATATCAAAACAGTGTGAACCCCAGCAATCTCTCTTTAGGAATGCTAGCCCTAGAGAAAATACAAAATAACGATTAACATTTTACTATATGGGCCACTGGTTTCCTGCAATGAGAAGTTTATATAGTTCAACTAATCCTACATGAATAAGAGTTATACTCCAATAGATTGCCAGGTACATATTAGGGAGCTTAGACGAACACTGAGGATAATCCCCTCTTCCCTATTTTCCTATTAACACTAAAAATAGAAAACTGTGATTAGCTCCTTAAACTTTAAACTGTAGCATAAAAAGATTGAAGTGTCAGAATATTGTTTGCTGAATTTCTGTAACATAAGGCTACATTCTTTTGGCCGTGGGAATGGAATCTGAGCTCTATTTCTGACTCAGACTTTATGGATTGAAGGCAAGGAAGTATTATAATCTGTTCTACCTTGAAAATATTACATATTCTTTCTCTTTTCTCAGAAGTTGATTCAACTACACCTGTCAGTCACCTAGAAAAACTATTCCACAAGAAGTTGCCTAGGAATCTTCAATATATGTATTAAAGCTCTATTTTATAATGTAAATCTAGGTAATGGTGGATGTGTTTATATAAAGATAAAGAGAGTGGGAATATGTTCCATGGAGGTATGGGGAAAGGGGGTGCCTCTGTTTGTCCCCTGAGGGACCAGCTACATGACGGTATAGTATAGAATAGAGTTTATTAACGGCATGGGGAGGAGAGTTAATAGGGTACAAGGGGCAGAGAATTCTGAAAACATTTAAAAAATATTAACTATGTAAAATATAAAGATCCAATATGAATAGTATAAGAAGCTTCAAATATCTAAAAGAACTGAGGCAGCTTCACTATAAGCCAGCTTGTCAGAAAGATTCTAAGGAAGGAGACAAAGATATTAACAGAACGACAATTTCTGGACCAAATATGACCCAGCTAAGTTTTTGGTTTATTCTTACAAAGGCAGCCTGGGACAAAGGGAATTTAGGTCCAGGTCCAGACTTGGTAGGGATGGTATTTCAGGGCAGAGTCCCAACCAGCTAGCTTATTGTTTGTACTGAACAAAGGCAGGCAGATCTCAGAATTCAGCCTAATGACAAAGGATACATATACAACACCCCATACTCTTAAACTCAGGGTCATTCCAGAAGAGGGAGCAGGAAGAGACAGATGAATGAAGAGTTCTTAAAGGGATGTCAGAGCTGTACTCATAACATCTCACCAATATCTCTGAACAAGGACAGCAATAGACATGCTAACACATATAAGGAAGGGCCCAGAAAACTCCAACCTTGTACAAGGAATTGTGGGCTGCTAAGGATTATTGAAGCTATTCTCCCCTTTAACTTTCTTTATGAAACAGTGGTTTTCAGTCTATGTCTTTACCTAGGAGACTATATTTCCCAGGAGGATTAGGACTCTGTCTTGAGGAAGGAAGATGGCTGCATCACGTGGATGTATCCATAAAGAATCTTCTGTCAGGCACCTTTGGTAGATCAATTATCAGGAGTGGAAAGTTCATTGTGTGCTGTGATACTATATGGGTATATTGGCATATTAAAATCATATAAGGAAAACAAGGCTTAAGAGTTTATTGCCTATGCCAGATCACACAAAGCTGTCCATCAGTAGGACCAGAAACAGTGATGGATATGTATTGATGCAATGGTAGAGCCTCATATCATCCTGTCCTCTGATCTCTGCTGTATGTTTGTCAGGAAATGACTGAGGAGTTCTGAAATGTTGCCAAAGTTTAAGCTCAGCTAGGTCCTTCCTTACTCATGTACCTTCACACTTTAATATGGATATCACTGCATAGCCAAACCTGAATCTTTGGTAGGTCTAGTATATGTGAAAGGTTTGTCTCTTTCTTGAGCTGCCTTTCTTGATCTCCGTGAGCCAGAGGCCACTCAAGAAGCTGCTCAGGGACATCTTGTATACCTAAGCCTCCAGACTCCATCTTCCTTATGTGACTCCCTTGTCTCCCTTTCCAGCTGGAGGGTAGCTCTGTCATTGTTGGCCCAGGCATGATCCCTTGCTTTTCACAATGATGCACTTGTAATAAGTTTCTTCTCTTACTACAGTTAAAGAAAAGCTTCACAAGGTAATATGTGATTGGAATTTCAACAGCTGCTTCCAAGGGATTGAAAGAAATATCAGAGGAAAGGCATCAAAGGGATACATGAATAATTCTGAAATGGTATTAGGCAAATGGTGATTAGCATAGGTACCCTGCAGCCAATAATGTATACAGAAGAGAGGGAGAATAGAAGTATGCTTTAGTTTGCAAAGTTTTAGCTTCATTGATCTTAATTTTATAATTGTAACATAAAAAATAAGCAAAATGCAATGTAAGATTCTTCTTTTTACAAAAATTGATGAGCTTTGAAAGACTTTTGTGCATTTCAACAACATGTATGAATTTAACATATTTTCATACACTTTACTATAACCTTTTCAATGCTCAGCAGAGTGAAAAATTTTATGCATATGTTTTACATGACTGAAGTATCCTCCATAGTACTTAAAACTTACCATCCCTAAGTATTAATTCTCATTCATTTTACACCCCAGGTGTTTCTGAATATTCTGTGTAGATTATATGTTAATTTCTCTATACATAGAAGTGTAACCAGATTCCCTATGTGAATTTAAATGACAAAACTCTAAACTCTAGGAGGAATTTGCAAAACAAAAAAAATGTTTTTCTGTAGAATTTTATAAGGAGTAAATTTGCCCATAATCAATTTATGAGCAATAATAGCTTAATGAGTCTTTTGACTGTGCAAAACAATGAATGCTTGGACAGTGATATAATTCTAATGATTTCCTTTTTCTCTTATATTCAGTTGTATTATGTTAACCTAAAACTTTCTTCTCTGAGCCAGAGAAGGAACGTGTTCCTTGAGGTTATTGTTAACTGACAGAATTGGGAATCAGAACAGTTCTCAGTATGTGTCCTTTTCTTCATTATAATGTTGAAAGTTCAAGAGTAGAAAACTTATAGTCTAAACAATTGTATTTCCTGTAATTTTCTTTTTAAGAGCTATAAATAAAGGACCCACGAACACCATATTTGTTTTGTAAACTGCCTTTATTAACAGTGTTAATTTCTTAGCTTGAATGACTACTGCCACAACCGCAAGGTTTAATTTTGTTAAATAGAAAACAGGGAAGATTTTTAAGCAACAAGAGAAAGTGTGATCCTGGTTCACATTCAGGAACTGAGTCAGGGATCAGTTACCCTTTGCTGTTGGATCTTGTTTTGTAGGTAGGTAACCTTACTAGTACATGTTTCCTCATTAGGCTCTAGATAGGAATCGTAGTTTCTTATAGACTGTCTGTTTCTTCTATACTATATTTACTTAGAGACAACACTCAGGGGCTGGATCAGAAGAAACCATTGTGAGGAAGCTTTCTGCATGACAGCAATGCCTAAAGGCTGTGAACAGCTTGAGTCAAAACCACTGAAGCACTTGTGCCAGCAATAGTCATCATTCTAACACTTGAAGCTATTGTAAAAGGAATTCAAGATAAGGACATGATTCTGCAGTCTTTTTATTATGCTCATTTCCTGAGTGCCAGTTATTTAAGTTGTTTTATGTTTGATTAGTTTGGAATTGCATGCCTTTTATATGTGTTGGTCAATTTATCTGCAGGAAACTGATGTTTCCCCAAGGTCATAGTAAATATATGCTGTTTTGTTTGTAAGTATGTATTGCTGGGAGCAAAATGGGAACATCAGTCAGAGATCACCCCATCAGGGTTTATTCCAGAAGTCTGTATCTCCATGCTAGCTGCACTAATAGCAATAACAATATGTTATTTTCTTATATAACCACAATAAAATGCTACTTAGTACAACATTATACAAGCCTACTTGGTTTATAGAGTCTTCTGTAATATCCCCAATAGCACTGTATGTTTCAAGCTGAAGTTCTGGTCTATTGCAAATATTAATAGAAAGTAATTACACACAACTATGTCTGATAGACCATTACTTTCAATTTCCTATGAGTCACTTAATCCAAGTAGAATGGGTCTTTCTTGATCATTTAATTATTGGGCATAATTACTTGAAAGTTTGTAAGAGGATGTCTGGTATTCATTTAAATAGGTCATAAATTAAAGACTACGTCTTTAATATTGAGTCTTTTTTGAAGTGAAAACAATAGACAAAAAGATCCCATTATAACATACACTTTCTAAAAATTATTTAAAAATCACATGTAAAGAGGAAATATGAATTGTTTCATTTAAGTAATACCTCAAACATCTAACATGTAGTGGAAATTCAAGAAGTATCTGTTGAATAAATATACGGTACTGAATTTCACCAAAACTGAAACTTACATGTTATACGATTCAGACTTTTTAGCATGAAACAAGTATGGAAAAATAGATGTAGGTTCCCCACCACCACCACCCTCTTTGGTCTTGCTTTTGAATTAAGAATAAAAGACAAACTTAGGTGGATACCAAACAGGACAGTTTATGGAGTATCTTTCATAGTGGTATTTTGTGTTCAAAGCTCTCCTAAGAACTGAAGAAGCCACTCAAGATATCATGTGATCAGTGAGGGAAGTAGAGTGCAGACTGTATGTTTAATTCTGAGATGGGAAAAGTTCTCAGAGGTATGAAGTCATCTCTATTATCAGGAAGGCTGTAATCCAGTGAGAGAAGAGTGAGGTAGGCATGAGTGAGTGAGGTAGTTAGGCGTGACCATAGAACTTTATGAAACAGCATGCTCCAAGCTTTAAAAAATATAAACATTGTTTTAAAAAGTTGCATATAAAATAAACACTAACACATCACTTTGAGTATACCTGCAGACTAAAATCTCAATAAACTTCTGGGCAGTTAGAATAACACTTGTGAAACTGTGGAGCTTCATCTTGGCAATGAAACTTTCATGAAATACTGAACACTTTAATGAATTAAAAAGTCCATCTAAAAATACCTCATTGTATATTTGTTTTCTTATTCAGGCAAAATATCAAGGACTTTCCTAAGCAGAGGTGATAAACTGGCTGCCCCCACCCAAGATTCAGAACTGTACTGCTTCATTAGTTTAATTTTTTGAGGGAAGAAATAAACTTGACAATATTGAAGAAATAAGATCAAATATATTTTGTAGGTCGATGTCTATATGCAGTTGAGGGCTGGCATAAGTTAAGGCAAGGCCTGTGATTGGGCAGTGAAAAAAGCAAAAAGGTGGGGACAGTTTTTTTTTTTTTTTTTTAATAAGGCGGGAGAAGAAAAAGAAGGGAAAAAAACAAGATGGAGACCGAAAAGTATGACTCAGACCCGTGTGGCCTTAAATGGCCACAGGTAATTATGAATATTTCTTAAGGGATGGATTCTCATAGGACAGTTTGTCTTATCTAGGTGGACAGTTTATATCATTATCGATTGGTTGAGAGTTTATTGTGTGGATGTTTTGTGGAATGATAATTTAAGATATAAATCTGGTTGCTAAATTACAAGCTTATTGAGTCTTGATTTTAACGGGTTGCTGGGAGTTGTGATTATAACCACAGTGGGCAGATGCTGGGAATGTGAGTAGAGTTCCCAGCAGGAGAGTTACAAGAGAGGCTACTGTAGGGCTCAGAGAGAAGCTGGGAGAGTTGGGGTGGAAATTAAGAGCTTAACAGGAGAGATGCTTTGCTGAGTGAGATGAAAATACTCCGCAGATGCCATGTGGCCAACGGGTGCCAGCAATAGTATGGGATGGTAGAGATTCTTTTTTAAATATTTACAGCAACAATATTTAAATAACATTGATCAGAAAATAATTTGAGGAATCTTGGCATTACAATACTTCTCTTCTTTCTTGGTTTCAAGATATATATATATATATATATATATATATATATATATATATATATATATATATATATATATCTTCGAACTAAAACAGCGTGTTTTTACCTTGGCAAAAGAAGATACATTTGCTACACTACATACAGGAAATGTCCCCACACTGAGACATTTCAAGCTTCTAATACATAAGCTTCCCAAACACCTGGAACGAAGCAGACCTACAGTCAGTATTAATCTAGTGTTTTTGCATTTTGTGACGTTTATTATTACACCAGTTTTAGTTCTAAAAATTTTCTATGGAGGTAGAAAATAATGTTCTTCAAACTGTTCTTTCTGTGTAGTTTGATGTTAATGTTCTAAGTGGTTTTTGATGTAAGCCAGAAGAGCAATTATTTAATTTGATCATGCAAGCATCTTTGTCAAAGTCAGACAACTGTAAGCAGTGTTATCACATTTTGTTCAGCTTTTCAGTGCATTCCTCTTATTTACTGTGCTAGTTACAGAAAAATTTACTGAAATAGAACCATTAGTAAAGAGGCAACCCTGTTTGGTCTTTGGTTAACCCAGGAGCTTCTCTTATTGAATGTGATACTTATATTTACTTTTCCACACTTTGCCTTGTTTCCATTAAGAAGTGTTTGCATTTTCTGATGGAGAAAGAAAAACTGAGAGAGGTGTGCAGCAGTTCAGATCATTGATTTTTTTTTTTTGCATCCTAAAGAACTCACAAAGCTAACTTCCTATATGCTACCCTCCAGAACACGAAATTTAAGACAGACACAGATACCTACACCCAGCCATTGGTCAAAAGTTGGGATACCTGTGGTTGGAATAAGCTAAGGAGGAGGGCGACCCCAGAGGAAGACCAGCAGTATCAACTAACCTGGACCCAAGAGAACTCTCAGACACTGAGCCAAACAAGCAGCATACACCAGCGGATGTAAGCCCCCTAACACGTAACCAGCAGAGAACTGCCTGGTCTGCCCTCAGTGAGAGAAGTGATGCCTAACCCTTGAGAGACTTGAGGTTCTAGAGTGTGGGATGGCCTACTGTGGGGAGGGGCATCCTCTTGGAGGGGAGGAGGATGGGAGGAGGAACTGTGGGACCACAGACCAGGAGTGGGGCAATGACTGGATTGCAAAAAAGTAAAAGTAATAATAATTAAAAAAAAAAAAAACACTTGGAATTTGGAAAATCCTGGCATTCAGATTAAACCACTCAGGTTTAGAAAATAGATGTTCAAGCCCTCTTTTTGAAATTATATTCTCATTTACTTTGAAATTTCCTTCATGCATCCAATATATTTTCCACATCTACTCACTAACTCCTGTTTCCTCCATCCAACTCTTACATACCTTCTTCCAACACAGCTTCATTCCAATTTCATATTCAGCTTTCACATTTGGGAAACCCTAATTGGATATTTTGGGTTACAAATGAATATGTAAAACACAATTTTAAAGGATCTCCCTTGTTCTCTCTAAGGGCATGATATTATTTAAAGGAATTCTCCAAAATATTCTAATATCTTTCAGTTACTCAACAGATATGGTTAATCAAAGTTGCAATAACTATCTTAAATGTTTTATGTAGAATTTAAACTCTATTTCCTTTCATCTAATAACTCAGAACACATACTACACACAACTGAACAAGGAATTTGGAAACAAGTATCCTCAATAATACCACAGATACTAAGGAAGAATGGTAGAAGACTGTGTAACTAGATTTAGATAGGGAAAGATTAGTAGAACAGAAAAATATATGCATGTTATTTTATTAAGATAAATGGTAATGTATTCCATTTGTGTTTGATAATAAAGACAAAAGCATATTGTTGCCTTTGAAATCTTATGTTTAAGTTTTCTTCTCTTCTTGAATAGAGAATGAGATGGAAAAAGAAGAATTCAACGTGACTTCTAAGTTTTAAGTGGCTTTTGTAAACTTAAGCTGGAAGAATCTATGGAAGAACATGCCTTGGTAGCACAAAAGATAATATATCTGTTCTCATGGGAGATATTGATACAGTAACGAGCAGGCAAATCTAGCAAAGTATCTGACATGTATTTCTAGAATTCATAACAAAAGGTTACAATTAAAGAGCTAGGGTGTAACACTATCAGAAGAGAGGTGATATCTATAAATTCACTCATTTGCATGACTCCTGAGAGGGTGCTAAATTAATGAGTATTGAGACTTGATATGAATTATCTCTCATATGTGCATGTGTTTGAACATGTGGTCTCTAGCTGGCTTCATGATGGTTTGAGTAGGCTGTAGAAATGAAATGGATTATTTGTTGGGAGCAATGCACTTAAAACCCTCCATTATTGATGTTAATATTATGGTTAGAATTAAGTATAACTGGGTTCCTGGAAAATCCCCAGCCAGCTGCAGAAGACTAATACAAATCTGGTGGTCAGGATGAATAATCATATGATAAAGTTGTGACCTTGCTGAGAAATACATCTGACGTCAAGATGCCCAATGTGATGACCTGTAACCTTTCTGAGAAACCAACATCTAGTGGTCAGGTTGCCTAATGATATGACAAACCTGTGACCTTTCTGACATTCTGTTGACATCAGCCGATTGCCTGATGACAAGAACTGTGTCCTTGGGCTGCATAAATGTTTCCCACTTTCCCCCTCTCTCTGTTACCCCCGTTATGGTATAAATTCAGCCTTGGGAAAAAATAAAATTGTCGTCTTGATCAGAATCTTGTCTTGGCATCCTTCTTCACATCCTTTGTCTGAATTTGATGATTGCCTGCAATCTACTCCTTTGGGGTGTATTTGCTTCCTTTTATTGTAGTGCTATCAAGTTGCTAGTGTATGCTCTCTCCAGTTTCATTTTGGAGGCACTCAGAGCTATGAGTTTTCCTCTTACCACTGCTTTCATTGTGTCCCATAAGTTTGGGTATATTGTGGCTTCATTTTCATTAATTTCTAAAAAGTCTTAAATTTCTTTCTTTCTTTCTTGACAAAGTTATCATCAGTAGAGCTTTGTTCAGCTTCCATGTATATGTGGGCTTTCTGTTGTTTTTGTCGTTATTGATGACCAGCCTTAGTCTGTGGTGGTCTGATAGGATGCTTGATACTGTTTCAATTTTCTTGTATCTGCTGAGGCTCATTTGTGACTGATTATATGTTCAGTTTTGGAGAAGACACCATGAGTTTCTGAGAAGAAGGTATATTCTTTTTAGAATGAAATGTTTTATAGACATCTGTTAAATCCATTTGGTTTATAACTTCTGTTAGTTTCACTGTGTCTCTATTTAGTTTCTGTTTTTGTGATCTGTCCATTGATGAGAGTGGGGCTGTTGAAGTCTCTCACTATAATTGTGTTTGGTAAAATGTGTGCTTTGAGCTTTAGTAAAGTTTCTTTTATGCACGTGAGTACCCTTGCATTTGGAGTTTAGATAATCAGGATTGAGAGTTCATCTTGGTGGACTTTTCCTTTGATAAATATGAAGTGTCCTTCCGTATCTTTTTTGATAACTTTTGGTTGAAAGTAGATTTTATTTGATTTTAGAATTGCTACTCCAGGTTGTTTCTTGGGATCATTTGCTTGGAAAAAAATTTTTCCAGTCTTTTACTCTGAGGTAGTGTCTGTGTTTGTCACTGAGGTGCATTTCCTGTATGCAGCAAAGTGCTGGGTCCTATTTTGGTAGCCATTCTGTTAGTCTATGTCTTTTTATTGGGGAATTGAGTCCATTGAAATTAAGAAGTATTAAGGAAAAGTAATTTTTCTTCCTGTTATTTTTATTGTTGGAGGCAGACCTGTTTGTGTGGCTATCTTCTTTTGGGTTTTCTAGAAGAAGAATAATTTCTTGTTTTTTCTAGGGTTTAGTTTTCCTCCTTTTGGAGTTTTCCATGTATTATCCTTTGAAGGGCTGGATTTGTAGAGAGATATTGTATAAATTTGGATTTGTCATGGAATATCTTGGTTTCTCCATCTGTGGTAATTGAGAGTTTTGCTGTGGATAGTAGCCTGGCCTGGCATTTGAGTTCTCTTAGGCTCTGTATGACATGTGCCCAAGATCTTCTTGCTTTTAAAGTCTCTTGTGAGATGTCTGATATAATTCTGATCTGTTTACCTTTATGCTACTTAACTGCTGTCCCCTACTGCTTTTAATATTTTTGTTGTGTGCACTCAGTGTTTTGATTAAATGTGATGGAAGTAGTTTCTTTTCTGATCTTATTTGGAATTTTGTAGTCTTTTTATGTGTTCATGGGCATCTCTTCCTTTAGGTTAGGGAAGTTTCCTTTTATAATTTTGTTGAAAATATTTACTGGATCTTTAAGATGGGAATCTTAGCTATCTTCTATACCTAATATCCTTAGGTTTGATCTCATTGTTCCTGGATCTTCTGGATGTTTTGGGTTAGGAGCTTTTTGCATTTTGCATTTTCTTTGTCTGTTGTGTCAATGTTTTCTTTGGTATCTTCTGCACCTGAGATTCTCTTTTCGATTTCTTTTATTCTATGGGTGATACTTGCATGTATGAATCCTGATCTCTTTCCTAGGTTTTCTATCTCTGAGGTTGTCTCCCTTTGTAATTTCTTTATTGTTTCTATTTCCATTTTTCAATCGTTGGTGGTGTCGTTCAATTCCTTCACCTGTTTGGTTGTGCTTTCCTGTAATTCTTTAAGGGATTTTTGTGTTTCCTCTTTAAGGCTTGTAGATGTTTACCTGTGTTCTCCTATGTTTCTTAAAGAGAGTTATTTATGTCCTTCGTAAAGTCCTCTGTCATCATCAGGAGAGGTGATTTTAGATGCAAATATTACCATTCCCATGCATTGTGGTATCCAGGACTTGCTGTAGTGGGAGAACCGGGTTCGGATGTTGCCAAGTAACCTTGTTTTTTGTTGCTTAGGTTCTTGTGCTTGCCTCTCTTCATGTAGATGTCTCTGGTGTTAGTGGGTTTTGCTGTCTCTGACTGGAGCCTGTCCCTCCTGTGAGCCTGTGAGTCTTTGATTTTGGGTCTGTCAGCACTCCTTGGAGACAAGCTGTCTCCTGGCAGGATTGGGGTCCAGAGAGTTGTGACCCAGGGTTAAATCTGGGGTGCAGATTGAGACTGGAGGTATTTTGTCCCCAATTTTTCTATGGTTCCTGAGTCTTGTAATCTTTCGTCAGGTCTCTCTTTAGCCAGCTATTGGAGCAAAAGTGTTTGTCCCACTGGTGAACTTGAGAGGGGACAGCACTGCTGGGAGACCAGTTCCCTCCAGGCAGTATTTGGGTCCAAAGAGCATTGCCACAGTGTTAACTCTGGGGCACAGATAGAAACTGGAAGTGGCTCATCTTTGTTTTGAACACAATCCCCACATGACCTACTCCCTATGTGTTTTAGTGCAAAATTACCCCTGATAGTAAGAATACAAGTGACAATGGATTACAATTTCATTCTGTCTATCTACTGCTTACTCATTAAACCCCTCCGAACTAATTATACCTGCAATGAAGGTTATTTCTAAAAACTAGCTAATCTAGCTTAAAACTTCATAATGATAATTACTGCTGATACTCTGATTTATGACCTTCTTAGTTTCCTAATTGACAAGGAAGAAGTGCAAATCACTTGCATAATAACCTGACTCTGACTCAAGATCCTTCTGTATTAGCATACTTCTGCTAAGTTTATATTCTAGCATCATTGCACCTAGAAAACATAATATTATTTATTAAAATTGTATAATTCTTTAGTGAAATTTCTCCAAATGATTTTAACTTATAGACACAACTAATTAACTTCTCTAGAGTATAGAAATAATGTGAATTTTATGAACTAATCACAGCATGTCTCCAGTATGGGTTATTCAGATAACCATCCCCTTTTATCCCTTCTTTATATCTCAATACTCCCAGAGATTTTAGGGAGTTATTTGACCAATTTGGCTTCCAGTGAAGTTTGTAACTATCTTTTCTAGCCCCAAGAGTACAATAGATTATCAGTTTATCAATTCATATCAGCACTTCACTTTCTAACTTCTTCTATTTAAACAAGATGCACATGCTTGTTAGTTTTATTTTAAACTTACTTTTGCCCTCTCCAAAAAGTTGTTGTTTAATTTGAAGTTTCTCAGCCTCATACTCACTCTTGGTCTTTTCTTATGAAAGAAATATTGTTAAATGAGAGAAATAAGTTCCTATATTTTATTGTACCGAGGGTGATTATAGATACTGATGATGCATTTATTTTCAAAATGCTCAAAAAACAATTTAAATAATTTTATCTCATAAAAATGATAAATGAGGAAATTTATATAAATCAAATCAGGTGTGTTTAGCCTTACACTGATATATACATATATATATGAAACATATGTTTACATATATAACATATATATGTATATATACATATCATATGTAACACATAAATGTGCACAAATTATGTGTCTGTTAGAAATAAATGAGAAATTAAATAATAGCAACAATACTCTCTGATTACTTATGCAAAGATCGTTGCTATAACCGACTTTGTGCTTCTCTGTATTACAAGATCACTCATTATTTATTTGCTATGTACTTTTTGATGCAAGGTGACCAAAATGTCTCATTTATTGTCTTATCTATGTATTTATTCAGGAGCTATTTGTTGATTCTCTATGTTGTAGACATGGTCATTATTTTGGCCGTCTACTTTTGAGAAATTTTCTAACTTATGTATCTAAAAGGAAAGTCATCCATTCGTTTCCTCTGCCCCTTGAGAAATGAGACATAAATACAAGGTCCATGAATGGTTTCTCAGGTGGGTCTTCTGAGATTTTCAACTTGCAGGAATCGACTGACAATTAAGAGAATGAAAGATTATGGTAACTGTGTGCAGAACGGCTTCAGTGACAGAGATAACAGTGTCAGTTATGCCAGCTTTAGGTTGTGATGGCAGTGGCATCTTAGAAGTGGTACCTGGGCGTGATTTGGGATCCTGTTCTGCCTCCTCGGCTGTTCATTTAGGATGACCCAATTTCCTAGATCTCATATAAATTTTATAAATTATTTTTTTACCTAATCAGAACAAATTATTCTTCACTGACTAGTACTTCCTTTCATTGTTTTTAAATAAGTACCATGGTTAATATATGAAATGCTTTATAGAAAGGATTTGTGGTCAACACTGTTTTAACTACTGAAAAATAACAAAAAAAAATCATGAGACGTTTCAAAGAGTTCATCATGCTCAAAGATTCCCACAGGTATATTTCAAGGTGGAGCTTCCACAGCGAGTAAACAAGCTGTAAATAAGTGGGCAATCTGAACAATATAACCATTTCTACTGGGCTCATAAAGAGACATTAACTTCACTTCAGAGATGAGTATCTTTAAAAGGGCCAGAAAATACTCTCTAGATTTTTTGGAAAGAGATATAGAAGCTCTATTCTTCCACTAGAGTATATTCTATACTCCAAAGTCAATCTAATGTACATTCTTACTAAATTTTCTTGGATCATTAGAAAACACTTTCATACTCAATTTGTCCCAGGGTGATAGAAGAGTTCAGATGTCACTGTCTTTGTATTAGTAGCAGACTTTACCATCTCACTACTGTATAAATGTCCTAAGCTGGGTGGCAGCACCTTCCTGGGCCAACATGTGAGTGTGAAACAGCCTCTAGCTTCGACAGCATCTCTGCATCTGTGTGTGTCCCAATTTGCTTACATGCCCATGGCTCTGATCACTATTCTGTATGCTTACTGAAAACAGGGTGAAATGAAAGTATTCTTGAGCATTTCCTTATTTCACAGAGCAGTAATAAGCTGCACCAAAGTTCCCGAAGAGCTACGACATCTATATGAACCGTCAGGGGATACAGATAGACTCAATTACACCAACAGGTGTGAATGAATTTGTTCTCTTAATCTTTGAAATGTCTACATTACCTTCAGGCTGTGATAAAAAGAATGCATACAGTTTGATCCATAATCTGCCTGTCTAGTGGTTATGGAAAAATCTTTTTTTTTTCCAAGCATCACACACAGGCTTTTGGAGAACTAGTGAATCCATCAATGATAATATTTTGTTTCACTTGCGAGAAGAAACTTGTTGAACACAGAAGTTATCCTCAGGCAGTAACTACACACCTGGGTAACTCTTGTCTCACAGAGAACGCTCAGCGCTTTGCTCCTCTACACCATTAGTTTTAGAATACTTGCTCCCATTGTGTGAACGCTGCAGGAATAACCCCAGGAGCTGGGTTTTTAAACTAATAAAGCTACAATTGCTCAAGCAGGAGCTTATTACTCTGCCAGATTTTCCACTTTTTATATTTTGTGCTAACTCCTTGAAAAACCCTTGGCTGGATCAGAAACTTACTTTTTAAGTCAACCACCTAAGTCAAATTTAGTCAAGCTAAAATTGTCCTTATTCATTATTTCTTCTATTTCTTTTCATTTATACTATGCTGGGTATTGTCTTTATCATTCAAAATGTAAATTGTGAACAGGTATTAATGTTCATTTCTGAAATTTTATAAGATAAATTGACTCCTGTCCTTCTCCTGTCTTGCCTGCAGTGTGTGATTCTCGCTTCTACAGTAGCTTAAATCCACATAGAGCAAGGTGTGAGCAGGGAACTCTTAACGTCTCCACATGTAATAACAATATACCTTCATTTACCTCTAATTGACAAAGACTGCCCACAAAACAGGTAATTTTAACTGTCTATTTAGATATGAATCCTGTAAAAATGTATAGAATTATAGTTAAATATTTGCAATGTTCCTTACACATACAATTTCTATAATTCTATGGCTACTAAAGTAGGTTC
Organism: Rattus rattus; assembly: GCF_011064425.1. Taxonomy (NCBI): domain Eukaryota; kingdom Metazoa; phylum Chordata; class Mammalia; order Rodentia; family Muridae; genus Rattus; species Rattus rattus. Next base: position 24,699,416 of record NC_046163.1, read on the forward strand.
ATTCATCTAGAATATATCTTTTATTTTTCAGTTGAGTTTGTACAATACACATTTAATGCTATCATATGAGTACATAGTTTCTCAAGAAAAACTACTGTCTTCATATCTCTAGCATCTTAATGGAGATGAAACAAAAGCATTGTACCCGTGAGTTATATAGTGTATAGAGAACTGAATATAAATCTTGACCACAGCTAATAAATTCCCATAATGGGCTTCAGCTTACCCCTTTCATTGATTACAACTGTAAACACTGAAAGGTCTCCACAAAACTATCTTCATGAGAATGAAAAAATAACAAAAGCTGGCAGGTAGTAGAGGAAAGATATTTTACATTCCTATCAAAGTCCTAGTTAAACATGGGCCCCAGTCAGGTAACCATACTTTGATAATAGTAATACGTTGGTAGAAATCATGCCATTTTCTGAGCATATAGAGTCAGGATATGAAAACCCTGGTAGCCTAGGAAGTTTCAGAAATGTTCTTTAAGATGAAGATTCGAATGAGTTTGTAGAGTTTTCTAGGTCAAGAGTGTAACAAACCATTTTCACATATCACCTGAGACCATTTATAGGATGAGTGAAAAATATTTTTATTCTCAGAACATTTCATACAATGTATCCTGATTACATTCTACATGTGTTTTATTACAGCTCTTGTGCTCTTCTTGATATAAAGATTAAAGTAAATTGTAAGTTTCTTTTACAAGGCTTTTGATGTCATCTAATCTTCCCCACCCTTATCACCAGTCATCCCCTCAATGAATTCTCCTAATATAATTTCACTTGTGATTCACATGAACTTTTGAAATTTCAGTACATGAATTTTGGGAGTAGATTAATGCTCATAAAAGCACCAACCTTGACGTTAAGCTTCCATGTTCAGTCTTTAGTTTTCAGAGAAATATGGCTCTTATAAACACGTAAGTAAAGCACGTGTAAGTTTTCCTTCAGCTTTATCTTACACAAAGAACCGGCTGTTTCACCACTCCAAACTGTTCATCAGATCTCTTCAAATAGCCTAACATTTATCTCATCTTAAAGCTTTGCTAATTTCATGTATTAGATTGACTAATGATATAATCAGAACTGGAAACACAGTGGTTTTTAGTGTTTCTGTGGGAAGGTTCCCAGCAGATGCTGGCATTTTCTGAGTAAAAATTTGCTCAGTAGACTGAGTAAAAAGCATCTACTGGGAATCTAAGAACGGAAACGAGATAGAAAGAGGGCTCTCGTCTCACTAGCGGAAACGGTCATGTGTTACTCTCTTAAGCTGGGAAACAATTTTCTCCACAGATTACTGGAAGTCTTGATCTTTGCTTGGTCTTTCAGATTTTGGGACTTACGTCAGCCATACTGTATATTAGTCAGCTCTGTCAGTTGTGACTTAATACTTGAGATTATCAACTTAAAAAAACAAGTGAAAAATTTTGCTTGACTCTTAGTTTCAGGACACGATCATGGCCCTTCTGCTTTGGTCCTGTGATAGAATAATAGTACATCATGGTGTACTTGTTAAGCAGGGGACAGTACTTCCCCTGTTGGAAGCCAGGAAGCAAAGAAAGCAGGTAGAGAGGGCGTGGCACCAGTATCTTCTTCAAGTTAACACCTCTAGCATCCTAATTTCTTTTCACTATCCCCCCAAATAATCTGCAAATGTTCCATCTCTTCAATAATGTTATGGGCTTGGCATAATATTGTTAACATAAGAGGGTGTTTTCTATCAAAACTATAGCTCTTCACTCTCTTCTCTATTACTTTGTCTCAAGTTGAATAGCATCAGTGTTGGATCATTGAGTGTATGATCCAATGTCCATGAAAAAACTTCTCTTCTCTATCCATGCTACTAATTTTGATCCTCTGGAGAATGTTTACCATCACCAACCCCACCAGCACCAGCACCACTACCAGCCCCACCACCACCAAAAAAAAAATCACATCTTTTCTCCTAGTGGTTTCTCATTCATACATTCTTTAATAGATACACAAGACAACTTGATTTTCATAATCAAATGAAATACTTTATAATTCTATTCAAGAATCACTAGCAGTTGTAAGTAAAAAGAACTTGTAGAGAATATGTCTAGGATATTTGAAACCATATTTTCATGAAGGTTGAATTCTGTTTAAGAATGTTAGAAATAAAGTTCTTAAACTTTATTATAAAAGAAAAGTGAAATTATTCACTATTTTTAGTGTCACTTAACATATAACATAATAAATAAAATCCATGTTGATATAATTAGTTAATATCTCAGTGCTTTCTGTTTGGCACCAAGGCTGAGAGACAGTGTGGGTGAAATTGTGACAAGGTGCAACACAAAATGATAAAAATCTTTCGTAAACTTTTCAACTCAGTGGCTCAATGACAATAGTGACAGCTTTCTCAATTAGTTTGGGCCTTTTGTTTCTTGAGGCAAATATAAAATCTGCATTCATGTATTCATTTTCCAATGCAATTGGTACATATCGTAAAAACTGTAGTTGAGCTAATTGGTGCATTGGCTGACAGATTCAGCAAGGAGGCCAAGCCCTGAGCCATCCCGTTATTGCTTAAACTGCCTTGTTGTAACTGTTCTGGCTGGGATCACTGAGAAGGCTGCTCTTCCCCAAGGCTCATATGAGACACAAATTGAGAACTTTGGTGTCTAGGGATATCAGTCTGACACGTTTTATAAGCATCAAATCCTTATGTATTATGAAAAATAAAAATACATGTTCTACTTGCAGATATTTTAGAAATATCAAGGAATGGTGTGATGCTCAGACTGCTATGTTGAGAAAATTCTCCAGTAACTGAATGGAAAAAAAAGGGATAGTTGACATACGTGTTGTCTAATTTTTAAAGTTTAATATGGTATGTGCTAACAGTACTGCAGGAGACTTCTTGCCTTTCTGAGAAATTGGCCTCCTTTTTATACAATGATCCTCAAAGTTCTTTTCTTCACTCACTGAAAATTAAACTTGAACTCATGTTTTAAAAAAATGTGGATTGTTTATACTGAAAACTCTGCTAAATTTATGATTTAATAGATTATTAATTTCTCAAAAGATATACAGTGATTATATATTTTATGCATATTGCAAATGTATTTGAAATAATATTCCTTTAAGTTTGTGATATATACTTTGTGTAAAAACACTTATTTTGTGCACTTTTGGATAACACGCATTCATGGTAAGTCTACGTAAAAATTACTTCTCAGAGAACAAATATCCAATGATCATTATTCTTAAAACTGGAATCACCAGGAAAGAATGATTAGTCAATGACCACTGGATTCTTCAAGCATTTTCCAGTTGATTGGCAGTAAAGGGAAGACAATATTTCCCAAAAAGTTACTCAGGATATTTAAGAAAAATGATAGTAACTCAAAATAAGATGGATCAAAGTTTATAAACAAAACAAAACAAAACAAAGAAAAACCAAAAAAAAACCCTTCTCACATTCATGTTATAAACCATTGGATATAGAATAGACATTTAAAATACTATCACAAGGGCTACACATAAGAAAATAGCAAGCCGCCCCAGTGTAGGGTAATGCTAGGGCAGTGAAGAGGGAGGAAGTTTGGGTGGGGAAGCACCCACATAGAAGCAGTTTGGAGATTGGATAGGGGGTTTTCTGAGGGGAAACCAGGAATGGGAATAACATTTGAAATGTAAAGAGATAAAATAACTATAAAAATTTTGGAGAAAAAGGAAAAAAATAGAAAGCTAATAAGTATAGTGATATATTAGTTTTATATCCACTAACTTTTAGAGTAATTTTATTCTTGATGTTTTAGATTGATTCTGGCCACTGGCATTTTCAGCTTCTTTTTGGAGATTTGGGTTTTTGTATCTGGAGGCTGAGGGTTCTACAGCAGTACTCATGAAGACTTCACTTAGTCTCTAATGCCTTATGAATGCAATCTATTGATGGGTTTACTTGACTCTGTTCTTGATAAGTTTTAGCAAAATAAGATAATTTTTTACTTTTATCCATGACTCAGTTTATTCTAGTTTAGCATTTCCTCTTCCATGATTTCTTTTATCTCATTTATTTATTTATTTATTTATTTATTTAATTTATTTATTTATTATTTATTTATTCACTTTACACCTTGATCACAGTCTCCTCTATCCACCCAGTCTCCCCTCACATGCCCCCTTTTCCCTGCTACCTGTCCCCTTCACCTCTGAGAAGGGGGGGATTCCCCCTTGGGTACCAACTCAGCCTGGCACCTAAGGTACTGCAGGATGAGGCCCATCCTGTTCCACTGAGGCCCGAAAATGAAGCTCAGTTAGGGGACCAGAATCCACAGGCAGGCGACATTGTCATTATAGGCTTTCACTCCAGTTGCTGGGGGACCTGCATAAAGACCAAGCTGCACATCTACATGTGTGCAGAAGTAATCTCTTAGGTTGATGGTATGGTTTCTGGGAGCCCCCCAAGAATACAGGTTAGGTGACTCTGATGATCTTCTAGTGGAGTTCACATTCTGTCCGATTTCCTCAGTCCTTCTCCCAACTCTTCAAGGAGAATCCCCCAGTTTGGTCTAATGTTTGGCTGCGGGTCTCTGCATCTGTTTTGATCAGCTGCTGGATGAAGCCTCTCAGAGAACGGTGATATTAACTCCTAATATCAATGCTAGACAAAGTAATCCAATGTGAATCCCAAGAGTAGTCAGGAGTCAGAAAAATGTCCCTCTCACTGTTAGAAGTGCCACAAAAACTCGAAGACATTTAGTTTTCTATCTGCAGGACTCAGAGAGCATCAGTGGATTTTTCCACCCTCTTTAAATTATTTACCAGTGTAAGTCTATTGATCATATTACTTTATCACTAAACATATTCAATAATTACATTTGTTTTTAAAACCCTTAAATGTTAGTTTTAAACAGAATAAGAAAAGAGAAATGTCATAAATTTATTAGCCTCTTATTCATATGAATCCTTCACTGAATTTACTTTTATAACCCAAAGTTTTGTGCTGTATTATTTATTTTCATTGTATGGTTCTCATATCTTCAAAAACATAAAATTTACTACTTTTCCCTTGTACATAAGCATGTGAACACACTGCACAGATGGATTTCAGATTCTTTTCAGCCAGAAAAGCTTCATTAATGATCAAATACAAAGAAAGTTGCACATTTAACCATGAATTCATTTTTCATGTTTATTACTTGGCAACATTATAAACCACCTAAAGTGTCAGTTTGGGAGAAAATGCTTCTTAATTAGCATTCATTTGTCCTAAGCTTTCTGTCATGTTTCATAACATAGTGAATTTTTACTGAGTTATAGAAATATATACATACAGGGAATATGCTTTTGTCATTCTTAAATTTCTAGACCATAGCAGGGTGCCTGACTTTCTGTAGATGTTCATTGGAGGAGAAAGAAATTAGCTAAAGTGATAACGGAGGCCAACTAATTGAGTTCTCATGAACCAAGTTAATTACAGTGTTTATAGTTTTTAATACTATAGTGTGATACACTTAAGAATCCAATGAAGAAATAACTTGTTTTATTAATGATGTACACAGAAACTAATACTCCTTTGCATAATTTCTGTATTCAGCATGGGTATTCAGTTGCATAAATATCATTAACTGAGACGAGACATATATTTTTAACATTTACTAGAGGAAATAAATTACCTTCAAGCTTATATTTCTAGCTCTATTACTTGGCATATGTTTCTGGCATCTTAAAACATGCTGATAACTAACATGGTTGCTTGAGTCTGGGAACAGAGCTCTAAAAATAGTTGGCTTTTTGCTGTTTCTATAGTAACAATGAAAATGGCTTCTGACTCTAACACTGATCCCACTGTGTTTAATGTTCTCTCCTGATTTCCTATACACTATGCTACCATTTGATCGCAGGAAAAGCTACCATCATTTTTTCCATTGTACATTTGAAGCCTTATAGTAGTGGGATCACTTGTGTAACCATGTAGATGTTTATCTGACAGAGATAAATAAACTTACTAGTCATTTTCAGTGAAAGTGAGTTTTATCTTATTAAAAAATAAAAAAGCTAAGACCAGAAGGGACTTTTACATGGTGAGACTTCAACTGTACTGTAATTCTCCTAACACCCAATCTGATTTAGCATCTGACATTGTACTGGTGAGAATGGTTTGTTTTTAATGAGCTGATCACCACAGGCTGTTTGGGAATTCCTACAAATTTATTGATTTGATGAAAAACCCTAATACGTTTATTACTTTGGTGCATAGCTGTTTGTTTGAGGGAAACATTTTCCACCACAGAAAAGACTTGATATGAATGAAATTTTATAATCAGTGGCATAAGGAATTCTTGCATATAGAACAGATACTTAATACTTAAGAAAATAGAAAAAGTCTGCAAGTGTTAACTTGGCTTCAGTGTCATCAATTGCGGAGGCTATTTCATTCACCACCCATTAGTCTTCCTCACTCCCCTGGGCCTCAAGTCCCTTGAAAGTTAGGTGCATCTTCTCTCACTGAGGCCAGACCAGGCAGTCCTCTGCTCTATATGTGTCTGGGGACATCAGACCATCTGTCTGATTGGTGGCTCATTATCTGAGAAATCTCAGGGTTCCAGGTTAGTTGAGACTACTGATATTCCTATGGGGATACCCTCTGCCACGACTTCCTCCAGATTTTCCATTATTTAACCACAGGGGTCCCTGGCTTCTGTCCAGGGTGTAACTGTCAGCATCTGATAGCTGCTTGTTGGGTCTCTCAGAGGGCAGCCATGTTAGGATCTTGTCTGTAAGGACACCATAGAGTCAGTAATAGTGTCAGGCCTTGGAGTCTTCCCTTGAGCTGGACCCCAGTATAGGCTCTGAAGGAGCACTGAACCTCCTTATCATCAGTCTCTTCTTTTTTGTCCCTGCAGTTCTTTTGGACAGGAACAATTCTGGGTCAGAGTTTTTGAATGTGGAATGGCAATCTCATCCCTCACTTGATCTTGATCATCTTTCTACTGGAGGTGGACTTTAGTTTTCCTCTCCACACTGCTGGGAATATAATCTAAGGTCCCTACTTTTGAATCCTGAGAGTATTTCTCCTCCCAGGTCTCTGTTACATTCTAGAGGGTCTCCCCAACCATCCACCACCAGAGGCTGCCTGTTTCAATTCATTCTGCTGGCCCTCAGGGCTTCACTCCTGCTCTCCATCCCTCATCTTCCTCTCCCTGTCCCCTCTCCCACAAAGGTTCTCTCCCTCCCTCTGCCCTTTCTGTGACTGCTTTCTTCTCCTACCAGGTGGGATTGAGGCATCCTGACTTGGGCCTTTCTTGTTAATCTTCTTTAGTTCTATGGATTTAATCCTAGGTATTCTGTATATTTTTAGTTAATATCTACTTAGTAGTGAGTACATATCATGCATGCCCTATTGTGTCTGAGTCACCTCACTTAGGATGATATTTTTCTAGTTCTATCCATTTGCCTGCAAAACTCATGATATCCTCATTCTTAATAGCTGAATAGTATTTCAATGTGTAAATGAACCACATTTTCTGTATCCATTCTTCCCTTGTGGAACATCTGGCTGGTTTGCAGCTTCTGGCTATCACAAATAAGGTCATTATGAACAGAGTAGGGCACATGCCCCTTTTGTATGGTGAGGCATCTTTTGCTTTTTTTATGTTTAGGAATAGACCTTGAATTCCTGATTGCTTCAAGACTTGTAACATGAAGGTTGTGTTTGTCAAATGCTTTTTCAGCATCTAATGAGATGATCATGTGATTTTTTCTTTGATTTTGTTTGTATATTGAACCAACTTTGCATCCCTGGTATGAAGCATACTTGATTGTGGTGAATTATGTTTTTTGATGTGTTCTTGAATTCATTCAGTTTGCTAGAATTTTATTCAGTATTTTAGCATTGATATTAATAAGTGAAATCAGTCTTAAGTTCTTTTCCTTTATTGGGTCTTTTCGTGGTTTAGGTATCTGAGTAATTGTGGCTTCTGATAATGACTTAGGGAATCTTCTTTCTGTTTCTATTTTATGGAATATTTTGAGAAGTGTTGGTATTAGCTCTTCTTTGAAGATCTGGTAAAATTCTGCACTAAAGCCATCTATTCCAGGACTTTTTTTGGTTGGGAGGTTTTTATTAATTTGTTTTATTTTTTTAGGGCATATGGGCTTGTTTTTATAGTTTACCTACTCTTGGTTTTTGTTGTTGTTGTTGATTTTGTTTTTTGCTTTTTTGATATTTTAAATATTTACATTGTGAATGTTATCCCTTACCTGTTTCCCCTCTCACATAATCCTTCCACTGCTTCTATTAGGATGCTGCCCCTCCCACCCACCCAATCCCACCTCAACACCCAGTCATTCTCCTACATTGTGGAGATAAGCCTTCACAGGACCAAGAGCGTCTCCTCCTATTGATGCCAGACAATGGCATCCTTTGAGCCATATCAGGATGGAACCATGGGTTTCTCCATGTCCAAGCTCTGGGTGGGGAGGTGTCGGGTTAGGTGATATTATTGTTTTTCCTAAGGGGTTGCAAGTCCCTTCAGCTCCTCAGTTCTTTCTCTAACTCCTCTATTTGAGTACCAGCTCCATCTGATGGTTAGCTTCAAGCTTCTTCATCTGTATCAATGAGATTCTGACAGAGCCTCTCAGGAGACATCCACATAGGGCTTCTATTAGCATGCACTTCTTGGCATAACGTACTGGAACTTATGGGACACATTGAAAACAGTGGTTAGAGGAAAATTCACAGCTCTGAGTGCCTCCAAAAAAAATCTGGAGAGAACAAAAACTACCAGCTTGACAGAACACCTTAATGCTCGAGAACAAAGGGAAGCAATACACCAAAATGTGTAAGTGGCAGGAAATAATCAAACTCAGGACTAAAATCAATCAAGTCGAAACAAAAGGAGCTATACAAAGAATCAACAAAACCAGGAGCTGGTTCTTTGAGAAAAACAACAAAATAGATAAACCCTTAGCCAGACTAATCAGAGGGCACAGAGACAATATCCAAATTAACAAAACCAGAAAGGAATAAAGAGACCTAACAACAGAAACTGAGGAAACACAAAAATTTATCAGATCTCACTACAAAAACCTATACTCAACAAAACTGGAAAATCTGGAGGAAATGGACAATTTTCTAGGCAGTTACCAGGTATGAAGCTTAAATCAGGTCAGATAAACCATCTAAACAGTCCCATAACCCCTAAAGAAATAAAAGCAGTTATTAAAAGTCTCTCAAACAAAAAAGTGCAAGACCAGATAGGTTTAGTACAGAATTCTATCAGACATTCAAAGAAGACCCAATATGAACACAGTTCAAATTATTCCACAAAATAGAAAGAGAAGGAACACTACACAATTCGTTCTTTGAAGCCACGATGACACTTATATCTAAACCATACAAAGACCCTACAAAGAAAGAGAACTTCAGACCAGTTTCCCTCATGAATGGCAATGCAAAAATATACAATAAAATTCTTGCAGAACAAATCCAAAAACACTTCAAAATGATCATTCATCATGATCAAGTAGGCTTTATCTCAGGGATGCAGGGATGGTTCAATATATTGGAATCCATCAGTGTAACCCACTATATAAAAAAACTAAAAAAGCCCCACATTCTCATCTCATTAGATGATGAGGAAGCATTTGACAAAATTCAACACCCCTTCATGTTAAAAGTCTTGGAAAGATCAGGAATTCAAGGCCCATACCTAAACATAGTAAAAGCAATATGCAGCAAACCAGTAGCCAACATCAAAATAAATGGAGAGAAATCAGAGGTAATCCCACTAAAATCTAGGACTAGACAAGGCTGCCCACTCTCTCCTTACCTATTAAATATAGTAATCGAAGCCCTAGGTAGAGCAATTAGACAACAAAAAGAGGTCAAAGGAATGCAAATTGGAAAGAAAGAAGTCAAAATATCACTCTTTGCAGATGATATGATAATATACTTAAGTGACCCCAATAATTCCACTAGAGAACTCCTTCAGCTGATAAACTTCTGCAAAGTGGCGGGATATAAAATGAACTCAAATAAATCAGTAGCCTTCCTCTACTTACAGGATAACAGGCTGAGAAAGAAATTAGGGAAACTCCGCCCTTCAAAATAGTCACATACAATATAATTTACCTTGGTGTGACTCTATCAATCAAGTGAAAGATCTATATGACAAGAACTTCAAATCTCTTAAAAAAGAAATTCCCAGGTGGGGTAGTCTATGGATGTCCTTTCATTCAGCCTCTTCTCTAAACTTTGCGTATTTCCTCCTATTGATATTTTTGTTCCCCCTTTTAAGAAGGACTGAAGCAGCCACACTTTGTTCATCGTTTTTCTTGTTCTTCATGTGGTCTGTGGATTGTATCTTGTGTAATCCAAGCTTCTGTACTAATATTCACTTATCACTGAGTGCATACCATGCAGACAATATTGCTGATGTCAAGAAGTGCATGCTGACAGAAGCTTGATATAGCTGTCTCCTGAGAGGCTCTGCCAAAGCATGACAAATACAGAGGCAGATGCTCCCAGCCAACCATTGAACTGAAAAAGAGGTCCCCTATAGAGGAATTAGAGAAAGAATTGAAGGAGCTGAAGGGGTTTGCAACCCCATAAGAACAAATATACCAACCAACCAGAGCTCCCAAGGACCAAACCACCATCCAAAGAGTACATATAGACAGACCCATGACTCCAGCTGCATATGTAGCAGAGGATGGCCTTGTTGGGCATGAAAAGCCCTTAGTCCTGCCAAGGCTGGACACCCCTCACCCCAGTGTATGGGAATGTCAGGCAGTGAAGTATAAAGGTGTAGGTGGCTGGGTAGGAGAACACCCTCATAGAAGAAGGGGGACCAGGAGGAGATAGGGGATTTATGGACAGGAAACCGGGAAAGGGGATAACATTTGATAAGTAAATTAAAAAATCCAATAAAAAGATAAAAGAAATTGGAAAGATCTCCCATGCTCATTGATTGGAAGAATGAATATAATAAAAAGGACCACATTCCTAAAAGCAATCTAGAGATTCAATGCAATCTCCATCAAAATTCTGACACAATTCTTCATAGAGTTAGAGAAATTTGCAAATTCATTTGGAATAACAAAAGATCCCAGTATAGCTAAAACTATATTCAACAATAAAAGAACTTCTTGGGGAATCAAAAACAATTTCATGAAATTCTTAAGCAAATAGATGGAATGAGAAAATATCCTGATTCCAGTAACCCACTCACAAAAGAACACACATGGTATTTATGTGCAGATAAGTGGATATTAGCCCAAAAGCACAGAATACCCAAGACACAATTCCCAAACCATACGAAACTGAAGAAGAAAGAAGACCAAAAATGAGGGTCCTTCCATCCTTCTTAGAAAGGGGAACAAAATGCTCATGGGAGGAAATAGGGACAAAAAGTGGAGCAGAGTCTAAAGAAAGGCCACCCTGAGAATGTCCCACCTGGGCATCCATCACATATGCAGTCACCTGCTTTTGTTTTGAATTTGGTATTTGGTCTCCTTCTCAGAAATCATCCATTTCATCTAGATTTTCCAGTTTTGTTGAATATATAGGCTTTTGTAGTAGGATCTGATACTTTTTAAAATGTCTTCAGTTTTGTGTGTTAGTCTCACTTTTCCCATCTGACTTTGTTAATTTGGATATTGTTTCTGGACCCTTTAGTTAGTTTAGTTAGAGGTTTATCTATCTTGTTGATTCTCTCAAAGCATCAGATTTTGTTTTTGTTAATTCATTCTTTATATTTGTTTCATTTTTGCCCTAAGTTTGACTTTTTCCTGACTTCTACAGGTCCTCTTGTGTGTGTTTGCCTCTTTTTTCCCTAGGGCTTTCAGGTGTGTTGTTAAATTGCTAGTATAGGATCTCTCTCATTTCTTAAAAGAGCACTTAGTGCTATGGACTTTCCTCTAGCATTGATTTCATTGTGCCCTATAAGTTTGGTTATGCCATGTCATTACTTTCAATTAATTGCATAAAGTCTTTAATTTCTTTCTTTATTGCTTCCCTGACCAAGTTATCACTGACTAGGGATTTGCTCAGTTTCTATGGGTATGTCTGTTTTCATTGTTATTGAAGACCAGTCTTATTCCCTTGTGATCTGATAGTATGTGTGGGATTATTTCAATCTTTTTGTATATTTTGGCACTTGTTTTGTGACTGACTAGATGGTCAATTTTGGACAAGGTACCATGAGGTGCTGAGAAAAAGACATATTTTTTTGTTTTGGGGTGAAATAGTCTATAACTATATCTATATCTATATCTATATCTATCTATCTATCTATCTATCTATCTATCTATCTATCTATATATCTATCTATTTATCTGAATGAAATCCATGTTGTACATTATCTCTATTAGCTTCACTATGTTTCTGTTTCGTTTCTGTTTCAATGATCTGTCCATTGGGAAGAATGGGGCTTTGATGTGTGGCATTATTATTAGGTGAGGTTCAATGTAAGGCTTAGTTAGGCTTAGTAAGTTTTCCTTTATGAATGTGTGTTCTTGCATTTGGAGGATAGATGATCAGAAGTGAACCCTTTTCTTGGTGGATTTTTTCCTTTAGTGAAAATGAACTATCCTTTCCCATCATTCTTGATAACTTTTGGTTGAAAGTCCATTTTATTGGATATTACATTGGCAACTCCAGCTTGTTTCTTGGGACCATTTGCTTCAAAGATCTTTTTCCCAGCCTGATGTACAGTCTGTCTGTGTCATTGAGGTATATTCCTTGTATGCAGCAAAAATGCTGGATCCTGTTTGCATATTCAGTTTGTTAGCTCATGCCTTTTTGTTGGGGAATGGAGTTTGTTGATGTTGAGAGATATTAAAGACAGATGATTTTTAGTTCCTGTAATGTTTGTTTTTTTATGTAGCATTGCATGGATATGATTCTCTCCTTTTGGTTTTGTTGTGAGATGATTACTATCTTACTTTTTCTTTGGTGTAGGTACTCTCCTTATGTTATAATTTTCCTTTTAGAATCCTCTGTAGGGCTGGATGGGTAGATAAATACTGTTTAAATTTGGTTTTATCCTGAAATATTTCTTTTCTCCATCTGTAATGGTGGAGAGTTTTGCTGGTTATAGTAGTCTACACTGGCATTTGTGTTCTCTTAGCATCTGCATGACCTGTGTCCAGGTTCTTCTGGCTTTCAGGGTCTCTGTTGAGAAGACTGGTGTAATTCTGGTAGGTCTGCCTTTATAGGTTACTTGTTCTTTTTCCCCTTACAGCTTTTAATATTCGTTTTTTCTTCTGTGCCTTTAGTGTTTGTTTTGTTTTTTTTTTTCATTTTAAGTGGCTTTTTTTGTATTGAATATTTTTTATTTTGTTTCAAATATTATTCCCTTTCCCTGTTTCACATCTATAAGCCCCCTCCCGTCCCCCTTTCAATATAAGGGTGTTCCCCCTCCCCAAACATCCCCCCTTCCTGTCTCCCTGCCTTGACATTTCCCTATACTGGAGTGTCCAGCTTTGGCAGGATCAAGGTCCTACCCTCCCTTTGGTACCCTGGCAAGGATGATAGTCTTTTGATTATTATGTGAAGAGAGGGTTTTCTTTTCTGGTCCAATCTATTTTGTATTCTGTAGGCTTCTTGTACATTTATGGGCATCTCTTTCTTTAGGTTGGGAAAGTTTTCTTCTATCATTTTGTTGAAGAGATTTCTGGGTCCTTTGAGTTAGGAATCTTTGATTTCTTCTATTTCTATTAGTCTTAGATTTAGTCTTTTCATTGTTTCTTGGATTTCCTGGATGTTTGGGGTTAGGAGATTTTTATTTTTTTAATTTTCCTTGACAGTTATGCCAGTATCTTCTATGCCTGAGATCTTCTCTTCTACCTTTTGTACTCTGTTGTTGAGCTTGCATCTGTAGTTCCTGACCTACTTCCTAGGTTTTCCATTTCCAAGGTTGTCTCCATTTATGTTTCTTAAGGGTTTTTACTTCCACTCTTACCTCTTGGGCTGCTTTGTTCAATCATTTTACCTGTTTGGTTGTGCTTTCCTATATCTGATTTGTTTTCTTTTCAAAGGCTTCTACCTGTTTAACCTGTGTTTTCCTGTATTTCTTTCAGTGAGTTATTTATATTCCCCTTACAGGACTTTAGTATTTTCACGAGATAGGATTTTAGATCAGTATTCTGGTTTTCAGGTGTTTTGGTGTATCCAGGGCTTGCTGTGGTAGGAGCTCTGGTTGTGTTGATCCCAAAATGTATTGGTTTCTGTTCTTTATGATCTTTCACTTGCCTCTGGCCATCTGGTTATCTCTGGACCTCGGTTTCTCTGGAACCTGCTTACTATGTCCCTGGGTTGCTTTATGTCTCCTTGGTGGCCTGTGTCCCTGGCTATAGCAGACCTCTCTGAGGCCTTTAGACTGCAGGGTCTTCAGAGGAACAGACAAGCTGCTGATCTGTTGCCCTGTGTGCAGCAGATCTCCTGGAAAACCTTTCAGGCTGCTGGGTCTTCAGAGGAGCAGACAAGCTGATGATCTGTCTTTGTGGAAGGCACAGGCTGCCTGATGTTTCTTATTGTTCTAGTCCACTAAATTCATGTTTCTCTGATACCAAGGATCTGTTAAGAGGGGTCATTAATAAGTATTTCAAATAGTGGGGAAAGACTCTACAAGCAGTAATTAGATGATTGTGTTTAATGGGTAACTTTGGTTATCTCAGGGAGTAGTGTGCTAATTTGTGTTTAGGACACATATTGCCTTACAGCAAAGTTATCTCTAGCATGAAATAAAAAGAAATGTATGTTTGTGTGTGTGTGTATGCATATATTTCTTTAACTTTATCATTTTCTATTGAAGACATTCCTTTTATTGGTTATTGCATTGAAAGATTCAGACAATATTTAATGCAGTATTTGGATGTAAAATAAGTGAATGAATCAGAAAGAAGTCAAAATAATAATTTCATTTATTATTTGTCATTATGCAAGTATTTTGTTCTATTGGAAGATTTTATAATATGAATTTTTTTCCAAAGGGAATTGTACCAACTTTACTGGAGACATAGAAACAGTGTTTTATAAATGCATATTGACACTTATATGGGACTTTTCCTTTTTTTATTCAATTGTATTGTTTCTTATTTTTCTTCAATCCAAATCATAATATTAATAAAATAGACTCCATCATATATTATTAAAACATAAATTATATTTAATTTAAAGGAAACTGAATTTTAATAGCGCTAACTTTTTAAGTTCTCTGAATAATTCCTTACTCTAGAAAATGTAATGGTTTCTTTAATCAGCAAAATCTATTGGGTATGTAATAGGTTTAAGTTGTATGAATAAATATTCAAGGTGGTGCCATGCGAATTCTATATAACATGTTTCAAAAATCAAGCAAATATGACATCAGCATGTAATTTTGCTGAGACATAAACCAACCTAACACCTACTTACTACAAATATTATCCATTTAAATTATTTCATGTACAGTTTCTAATTTGAAATATTTCTTAAAGTTCCATTTTCAGTAGACTCATTTAGACTTAAAACTCTAACTTTTCCATATATGTGGCAAAAGTCTAAAAGGTTTTACAGGGAAATAAAGAGATGGTGGCTTAGCTTGTAATAATTATAGATTAGTTGTGTTTTCCAAAACTAGATGTGTGAATATGTTAAAGGCTTTAATTTACCAGAGAGATTAAATGTATATGATGAATGATGTATATAAGAAACATAATATAAATTTTTTGTATGGGCTTTAGGCATGTATCCCCACTAAACTGACTTTTGGGAATAAGAGAATATTGTTAAATGGACTCCAGTTTCTGCATGGCAATAAAATTTTTTGGATCATGCTTCAAGTGTGATGTCCAGTAGATGCTCCCCAATGAAGTATATGTAAAATGCATTTGCAAATATAGAATTTCAGAGAGGATCCAGGTATAAGTTAATTTGGAAGATAAGTGTTTAAAAGTAATAAAAAAACACATGAAATTCCCATGAATGGCAGATTCTGAGGCTCAACCCAGCATACTCCGTCCCTGAGGCTTGAGTAGAGAATTTATGCGCTGGCTTGAGTAGACTGTGAAGCAGAAGAAGACAAGAAACTGGTGAAAGAGAGAAAAAGGAGGTCAGCACTGTCTTTATCATCAAAGAGAAAGAAAAATCATATAAGTAAACAAACAAATAAACAAACAAATAAATAAATAAGACAATTTCTCATCAAATTGATAATTATGTTGCTATTATCTTTATTTCAATCTTTATTTTGTGTCTTTATATATTGAATTAATTGTGTATCAAGTTGAATTTTCAAATGCATTATTTTAACATTTCATATGATGTTGTTATATAATTATTTTTTTACTTTTTAAGATACCTGAAACTTTATCATCAGGCAAACTTAATATTTTTTGTTACTGTTGCAAACTTGAACTTATTATCCAAAATTATTTCAAGAGGATTAATTTATTAAAACCTGTTGGATGAACACTTCACTATCTATTTTTGAATGAAAACGAATGTATTTTTCATTTCACCGTTGTCTTCAGTAAGTGAACAATGACTGAGAAAATGCTGCTCTTCCCATCTCTTTTAGTTTTGGGGAATTTAAAACATACAAAAATTCATATTGAATGTTAAAATAACTATCAGATAAATTATATATTTATTATTTATCATGTGGAAGATCAAAGCAATTATATTGAGCTGGTGATTAAGCTTACTAGTAGAATACATTTTTCCATCTGTAAGATCCTAGGTTCAATCTTTAGCACATAAGACAACGTTTTGAAAGTTTTAAATGTAGTTAGTCCGAGGCCCACCATAAAGAAAATGATTCCTCAAGACACAGCCAGGCATGGTATCTTCTGTGCTTGCTTCTACCATAGGTTACTAGTTGCCTCTAAGTTTTAGAATTTCACATTAGTTAACAGGAAGGAGGAAGGGTGAGGACAGAATCATTTGTTCAGGAACTCTGCTTCTCAAAACTCTATTGTACATGATCCCTACATAGAACAATTAGATAAAAAGTCAAACACATAGCCCGAGAACCCACAAAATCAGCAAAATTGCAGTTTTTTTTTTATCAAGGGAAACACTAATGGATATATGAAGGAGTTTCTTACTATTGCTGGGAAAATAAACAATTAGGGACACTTTACACTGTTGACATCCACACAAATAGTTTACATTCAATTGCGTTTATTTGAAAATACTTTATTACAAATTATGTATATGCTGGCATGGAAAAACACCCACAGATGCTCTGTATTTATAGGCAGTGTGGTGATTTCCTTGATGTAGTTGCTGTGATTTGAATACAGTCCTCTGCAAGATCCGAAAGTACTCTTAACCACCTAACAACTTAGACAGACTTCAGCTCCACAAATAGATGTCTTTTAATAGAAAAATGAATTTTTACCAAAGGTAATTTGTTGAATGTGAGAAAAACAACAGCAACAACAACACACACATACACACACACACACACACACACAGACAGACACACACACGTGTATGCAAGCACGCACATACAAACACCATAAAGCATAACACAGATCAAATTAAATTGTCAGTCTTGAGACAAAGAGAACTCTGAAATAAAAGAATTTACTCTTCTATTATAGATGCTAGCCACTAAAAAGCAGACTACATTTTGCTCAAAT
Organism: Rattus rattus; assembly: GCF_011064425.1. Lineage (NCBI taxonomy): Eukaryota > Metazoa > Chordata > Mammalia > Rodentia > Muridae > Rattus > Rattus rattus. Next base: position 24,717,022 of record NC_046163.1, read on the forward strand.
TCTGATAGTCTCAGAAGTAAGGATACGAACCAATTTGAAAACCTCTTCAGAACTCTACAGCCAAGCACTGTATAATGGGAATCTGAGAAAAGGAGGCATACCTCCTATTGAATGAACTTTCATTGTGCCTGAGAAGAACAGGTCACCTGTAAGTTTGGGAAAGGTAGACAATTCATGAAGCAAAACATTTTGATCAGTTAGAGCTGAGAGCAAGATGTGGTCTCTACAGAATCGTAGCTAAGGTTTTAAAACATATTAATGATTATAGAAGAGTTTCTTAGATGTTCTGAGCCTGCATATAGTTACTAATTAACCTGATCACCATCTCTCATGCCTTCCATTCTTTGGTCCTATATAATTAAATTTAGAACATCTGGACTCTTCTCTCACCATTGCCCAACCATAGTAGCACAAGAAATATTTAATTCCATGTAAGCTGTATCGGAAATTCAAATAAGTTATTTGAGGAATTAGGAGTGGTAATAAAAGAGGTTGTCTATAGAAATATTATAAGCAATAGTAGCCAAAATATAAATGTTTGTTATATTAGTAAGAATATGTAATTAGATAGATTTGTGGGGTTTCTTTTTAATGGAAACAAAAAGTAAATTGGAAGGTCCATGGAAGAAATGAGAAAGAATCCATATATGCTTCATGTGCACAGATCCAGCTGAAAGAAAACAGGTCTACAGGAATGCTGACACACAGGCCTACAGGAGAATCAAGCCACTGTCAGTGATAGCAAGACAAGCTAATGCCAGAGACAACCTGATGGTGAGAGGCAAGCCCAGGAATCTAAGCAACAGAAACCAAAAATACTTAGCATCATCAGAGCCCAGTTCTCGCACCAAAGCAAATACTGGATATCCAAACACACTGGAAAAGCAATATTATATATAAAATCACATTTTATGATGACAGTGGAGGTCTTTAAGAAGGACATATATAACTCCCTTAAAGAAATACAGGAAAGCACAAGTAAAAAAGTAGAGGCCCGTAAGAAGGAAACACTAAAATCCCTTAAAGAATTACAGGAAAACAAAAACAAACAGGTAAAGGAATTGAACAAAACCATCCAGGATTTAAAAATGGAAGTAGAAACAATAAAGAAAGCACAAAGGGAGACAACCATGGAGATCGTAAAACCTAGGGAAGGGAGCGAGAGTCAGAGATGCAAGCATCACCGCATCACCAACAGAATATAAGAGATAGAAGATAGAATTTCAGGGGCAGAAGATATAATAGAAAACATTGACACAACCATCAAAGATAATGTAAAATGCAAAAAGCTCCTACCCAAATCATCCAGGAAATCCAGGACACAAACCTAAGGATAATAGGTATAGAAGAGAATAAAGACTCCCAACTTAAAGGGCCAGTAAATATCTTAACAAAATCATAGAAGAAAACTTCCCTAACCTAAAGAAAGAGATGCCCATACACATACAAGAATTGTGCAGAACTCCAAATTGATTGGACCAGAAAAGAAATTCCTCCTGTCAAACAATAGTCAAAAAACAAAATGCGCAAAACAAAGAAAGAATATTAAAAGCAGTAAGGGAAAATGGTCAAGTAACATATAAAGGCAGACCTATCAGAATTATACCAGACTTCTCACCAGAGATTGTGATAGCCCGAAGATCCTGGACAGATGTCATACAGACCCTAAGAGAACACAAATGCCAGTCCAGGGTACTATATCCCACAAAACTCTCCATTAACATAGATGGAGATCCAAGATATTACATGACAAAAACAAATTTATACAATATCTTTCTACAAATCATGCCCTACAATGGATAATAGATGGAAAATTCCAACACAAGAAGGGAAACTACACCCTAGTAAAAGCAAGAAAGTAATCTTCTTGCAAGAAAACCAAAAGAAGAGAGACACACAAGCATAATTCTACCTCTTACAACGAAAATAACAGGAAGCAGCAATCACTATTCCTTAATATCTCTCAACATCAATGGACTCAATTTCCCAATAAAAAGACATATACTAACAGACCAGATATGTAAAGAGGACCCAGCATTTTGCAGCTTACAGGAAACATATATAGGAGACAGAGACAGAAACTACGTCAGAGTAAACGTCTGGGAAACAATTTTCCAAGCAAATGATCTGAAGAAACAAACTTGAGTAGCCATTTTAATATTGAATAAAATCAACTTTCAACCAAAAGTCATCAAAAAAGTTAAGGAAGGACACTTCATATTCATCAAAGGAAAAATCCACCAAGATGTACTCTCAATCCTAAATACCTCTGCTCTAAATGCAAGGGTACCTACATTCATAAAAGAAACCTTACTAAATCTTATATCACACATTGCCCCTCACACAATAATAGTAGGAGATTTCAACACCCCACTCTCATCAATGGACAGGCCATGGAAACAGAAATTAACCAGAGACATAGAGAAACTAAAAGAAATTATGAACCAAATGGACTTAACTGGTATTTACAGAACATTTAATCACAAAACAAAAGGATATATGTTCTTCTCAGCACTTCATGGTACCTTCTCCAAAATTGACCATATAATCAAAGACAAAACAGGCATCAACAGACACAGGAAGATAGACATAGTCCCATGTGTCCTATCAGATCACCATGGACTAAGGCTAGTCTTCAATAACAAAAATGACAGAGTACCCACACACACATGGAAGTTGAACAACACTCTACTTGATGATAACTTGGTCAAGGAAGAAATAAAGAAAGAAATTAAAGAGGTCCTGAAATTTAATGAAAATGAAGGTACAACATACCCAAACTTATGGAACACAATGAAAGTAGTGCTAAGAGGAAAACTCATAGCTCTGAGTGTCTGCAAAAAGAAACAAGAGAGAGCATATGTCAGCAGCTTGACAGTACACATAAAAACCCTGGAACAAAAAGAAGCAAATACATGTGAGAGGAGTAGAAGGCAGTAAATAATGAAACTCAGTGCTGAAATCAACCAGTAGAAACAAAAGGGACTATACAAAGAATCAACCAAACCAGGAGCTGGTTCTTTGAGAAAAACAACAAGATAGATAAACCCTTAGCCAGACTAACCACAGGGCACAAAGAGTGTGTCCAAATTAACAAAATCAGAAATAAAAAGGGAGACAGAACAACAGAACTGAGGAAATTCAAAATACCATCAAATCTACTACAAACCTATATTCAATGAAACTGGAAAATCTGGGGGAAATGGACAATCTTCCAGACAAATTCCAAGTACCAAAGTTAAATCAGGAACAGATAAACCATCTAATCAACCCCATAATTTCTGAAGAATCAGAAGCAGTTATTAAAAGTCTCCCAACCAAAAAGAGCCAAAGACCACATGGGTTTAGTGAAGAATTCTATCAGACCTTCATAGAAGATCTCATACCAATACTGTTCAAAGTATTCTCCAAAATAGAAACAGACAGAGCACTACCAAATTCCTTCTATGAATCCACAAGTAGGCTTATACCTAAATCACTATGACCCAACAAATAAAGAGAACTGTAGAGTAATATCCCTTATGAATATTGACACAAAATACTCAATAAAATTCTCACAAACAGAATCCAAGAACACATCAAAACAGTCATCTATCATGATCATCCCAGGGATGCAAGGATGGTTCAGTATACAGAAATTCATCAATGTAATCCACTATATAAACAAACACAAAGAAAAAAACACAACATTTCATTAGATGCTGAGAATTCATTTGACAAAATTCATTACCCCTTCATGATAAAAGTCCAGGACACATCAGGAATTCAAGGCTCATATTGAAACATAAAATAGCAGTATACAGCAAACCAGTACCTAACATCAAACTAAATGGAGAGAAACTTGAAGCAATCCCACTAAAATCAGGGACTAGAGAAGGATGCTCACTCTCTCCCTACTTATTCAATATAGTACTCGAAGTCATAGCCCAAGCAACCAGACAATGAAAGGAGGTCAAAGAGATACAAATTGGAAGGGAAAAAGTCAAAACATCACTATTTGCAGATGATATGATAGTATTCTTAAGTGACTCCAAAGTTCCACTGAGAAATATTAAGCCTGATAAACACCTTCAGCAAAGTGGTTGGGTATAAAATTAACTCAAACAAATGAGTAGCCTTCCTCTACTCAAAGGATAAACAGGCTGGGAAAGAAATTATGGAAGTAACACCCTTCACATAAGTCCCAAATAATATAACACACCTTGTTGTGACTTTAACAAAGAAAATGAAAGATCTGTATGACAAGAACTTCAAGTCTCTGAAGAAAGAAATTGAAGATCTCAGAAGATGGAAAGACCACCCATGCTCATGGATTGGTAGGATTAATATAGAAAAATGGCCACTTTGCCAAAAGCAATCTATGGATTCAATGCAATCCCTATCAAAATTCCAACTCAATTCTTTATAGAGATAGAAAGAGCAATTTGCAAATTCATCTGGAATAACAAAAAACCCAGGATAGGGAAAACTATACTCAACAATAAAAGAACTTCTTGGGCAATCACCATCCCTTACTTCAAGCAGTATTACAGAGCAATAGTGATAAAAACATTATGATATTGGTACAGAGACAGGCAGGTAGATCAGTGGAATAGAATTGAAGACCAAGAAATGAACCCACACAGCCATCATCACTTAATTTTGACAAAGGAGCAAAAACCATCCAAAGGAGAAAAGCATTTTCAACAAATGGTGCTGGTTCAATTGGAGGTCAGCATATAGAAGAATGCATATTGACCCATTTTTATCGCCCTGTACAAAGCTTAAGTCCAAGTGGATCAAGAACTTCACATCAAACCAGATACACTCAAAATAAAAGAAGAAGTGTGGAAGGGTCTCAATCACATGGTCACTGGGGAAATTTTCCTGAAAATACACCAATAGCTTATGCTCTAAGATCAAGAATTGGCAAATGGGAACTCATAAACCTCCACGGGGAAGGGATACTGTCATTAGGACAAAAGGACAACCAAAAGATTTGGAAAAGATCTTTACCAATCCTACATCTAATAGAGTGCTAATGTACAAAATATACAAAGAACTCAAGAAGTTAGATTCCAGAGAGTCAAATAACCCTCTTTTAAATGGGTAAAGAGCTAAAAAAAAAGATTCTCAGCTGAGGAATATCGAATGACTAAAAGCACCTAAAGAAATGCTCAACATCCTTAGTCATCAGGGAAAAGTAAAATCAAAACAACCCTTGGATTCCACCTCACCCCAGTCAGAATGGCTAAGTTCAAAAACTCAGGTGACAACAGATGCTGGCAAGGAAGTGGAGAAAAAGGAACACTCCTCCATTGTTGGTGGGATTGCAAATTGGAACAACCACTGTGGAAGTCAATCTGGAGTTTCCTCAGATAATTGGACAGTCCACTATCTGAGGACTCAGCTACACCTCTCCTGGGCATATACCCAAAAGATGCCCCAACATACAACCAAGACACATATTCCATTATGTTCATAGCAGCCTTATTTATAATAGGCAGAAGCTGGAAAGAACGCAGATGCTCTTCAACAGAGGAATGGATACAGAAAATGTGGTACATCTACACAATGGAATATTACTCAGCTTCAAAAACAATGACTTTATGAAATTCATAGGCAAATGGATCGAACTAGAAATTATCATCCTGATTGAAGTAATCCATTTGCAGAAAAACAAATGGTATGCATTCACTGATAAGTGGATACTAGCCCAAAAGCTCGAAATACCAAAGATACAATCCACAGACCACATGAAGCTCAACCAGAGGGATGACCAAAATGCGGATGCTTCACTCCTTCTTAAAAGGAGTAATAAAACTACTCATAGGAGGGGATATGGAGGCAAAGTTTGGAACAGAGATTAAAGGAATGGCCATTCATGTGTGTGTGTGTGTGTGTGTGTGTGTGTGTGTGTGTGTGTGTGTGTGTGTGTATACAGCCACCAAAACCAGATAAGACTGATGAATCTAAAAAGTGCATGCTGGTAGGAATCACATATAGATGTCTCCTGAGAGACACAGCCAGAGCATGTCAAATACAGAAGTGAATGCTAGCAGCAAACCATTGAACTAAGAACAGGATCCCTTTTGGAGGAATTAGAGAAAGGATTGAAAGAGCTGAAGTGGCTTGCAACTCCATAGAACAACATTGCCAGCTAACCAGAGCTCCCTGGGACTCAACTACAACCCAAAGACTATGTATGAATTGACCCATGGCTCCAACTGTATGTGTAGCAGATGATGGTCTTCTTGGGCACGAATGGAAGGAGAAGCTCTTGGTCCTGCCAAGGTTTGACTCCCAGTTTAGGGGAATGTTGTGGGGTCGGGGAGAGGGGTGGATGCGGAGGGACACCCTTATAGAAGGAGGGAAGAGGGTTGGTATAGGGGGTTTATGTCCGGGAAACCTGGAAAGGGAATAACATTTGAAATGTAAATAAAATATATCCAATTTAAAAAAATATATAAAAAAGAAGAAAGGGTTTATTTTGATTCATGCCTTAAAAAGTGACACAAGCTATCATGGTAAGGAAGGAGAAGAAAGAGCATTAGGAATTGGAAAGTATTTTCTTCTCGGGAAGTTCACAGAGGAATTGGAGAGGGCTGTAAATGCTTATGTCTGATCCCCAAAGAACAAACTCCTCTAGTGAAATCAATCTTCCTAAAGTTTCTACACAGCTTTCATGAACATCAAACCAGATGGAGACCAAGTGTTCACACACACTCACATTTAAACCAAAATGATTACTGCTTTGTGAGTCTATTTGAGCCAAAACAAAGATGGCCATTTGGGCAAACATGTTTATTATAGCTGTTCAGAAGTGCTATGAGGGTTTCTGGAGAGTCTGTTTTTTATAGATAAAGGACAAAAGGGAATTGTAACAAATTGGTTGTTACAAATACACTGAGAAAGAAGACTAATGCACATTTATTGCTCATTGCTTATTATGGGGATAAGTGGAAAATAGCCTCTATTAAGGTCACTTTTGTATCCATGGTGTCAGAAGACAAGAGAGGCTATGTCAGAATGACCTCGGTGACAGTGGTTTAATCTCTCCTATTTCACCTTATTTTTGTGATGCTTTAAACTGTCTTAGAGTCCTAATTCTACAGAAAGTTCACCATTTGAGATTCTACCAGACTGACCATATGCTTGATTTATTTTGTTTTTATTTTGTTTTGTTTATGTGATTATTATCTGGCTGAAGAAAATTTATATTCACAATTATATTATTTCTCAAATTCAGCGACCCATCCCAGTCACTGTTGAAAGCAGGAAGGATGCTGGAAACTGTCAATATTTATTGACAATTTGTCAAAAAGTGCAGATTTTGTTGGAAACCCACAGACTTCTAGTTAGCATCTGAAGTTATATTGATTCAATACTCTTAGTTTGTGAGCAATAAACCAACATTGAGTACCTGAGTAATGGTTACATTGCAAAAAGCAAAGGGGAGAAAGGATATCTGAATATTTTAAGACTAGATTGGTTGATCGCAAACAGTAAACAATAAAAACCCCAGGTAGATAATACTGTTTAACTCTTGAGTTCATGGGTATGAAGCTTTCTGCTCAACTTTGGGTATTTCAGATGTTAATCATTATGGGTGTCTGTCGGACTTTTTAAAGACTTCTTTGCTTTGAGTCATTTTCTGCCCTGCAGAACTATGTCAGAGAATGTAGAACAAACATTATATCTGAACCCTGTTTGCTAAATCTGCTTTGAAACTCATGATCTCTAAGCATGCCTCAACAAGCTTCCAGAGAATACCATTGCTGATGAGAATCCCTGACAAACATAAACTGAGAAAATGCAAGCTAGACATGAATTAAGTGTTGAGGAAAAGTAATCTAACATAGTAGAATATTGCAAAGGCACATATCTAGGAGTACATAGAGGAAAAAGAGAAAATATAATATGAATGACAATGAAGTCTGTTTTACCAACAAAAATCAAATTGAGAATATTTTTGAAGAGGGAGATAAACCTTTTTTACATTACTTTTTAATTAGGTAAATTTCTTCAATTTATAAGTTGACACGTCTATTTTAGGATGAGAAATTTTGTATATAGAGTCTACATATTTGGATAAAATGACAACTACTGCCTTGAAGTTTACAGATCCATGTAGATAAAATTATGCACCTGATAGGAATGATGAAAGGAGGGATGATTTATTTGGGGTCATGGGCTGAGGCTACAGCCCCTCGCATTTGAGAAGACACAGCAGTAGAAGGTTTTGGGAGCTGTGACAGGTGAAGCGTGTACACTGTGCACATCTGGGCAAATATAAAAATATAAAAGACAAATGATGACACACAGCTGTCTGTCTTTTTTTTTTTTAAGTTTTTGTTCAGTCCAGATCCCCAGCCATGGACTGTCATGAACCAACCACATACAGGATTCTCTCCTTAGTCAAATCCCTTCAAAAATGCCCTCCTAGGCACACCCAAAAATGTGTCTACTAGGTGATTTCAAATCCAAGGATAATTATTCATCAAAATGAGTAACCAGAGTAAATATGTGATTGGCTTTATTATTTCTCACTGTAGAGCACAGTGTATATTTTTTAAAATCATTAAATTACATTTACAATTTATTATGATTATAAGATAATAATTCTTTTTTATTTTTTATAAGATAATAATTTTATTGTCTATGTATGGTTTATGTCATAATAAGAATTTCTCTAATTTTATTAACTTTGAAATGTCTGTTTATCTTCCACTACTATTTCTATGAGGTTATATGGCTGACACTATTTAGAATTCCCATAAATTTCATTTTTCTTTTGATTTTTGTCTTACATCTGTGAACATGTGACTGTCAAGGGATAATTTAAATGAGTCAGCTTTCTTTGAACCATGTGGGTTCTAAGGACCATTGGGCCAGGGTCTTAGATACTGAACATAAATTCACTGAATCGCTGAGTCTGGCCTTAAAATCCTGAGTTTCGTGACTCTGCTACAATAGTCATGGAATTTTTGTTGCATGAAAAAGTGCTTGGCACAGTTTTATGTTTTTTATCCAATGCATTTCTTAAATTATTATAATTTCATTAATTAATTAGTTTTACATTCATATAGCTGCTTCCCCTCTCCCTTCTTCCAGTCCCTTCCATTTACTTCCCCTCCCCCCATTCTCTCTTCCTTTATCATTAAAGAATGAGGCCTCTGAAGGATATCAAGGCACTTAGCAAATCAAGTTGCAGTAGGGTTAGGCAAGTCTGCTCCTACTGAGACTACACAAGGCATCCCAGTTAGAGGAAAAGGGTCTAAAGGGAGGCAGTAGAAACAAAAACAGTCCCTGCTCCTGCTGCTAGAGTCCTAAACGCATACTAAATTGTTACATGTGAGCAGAGGGCCTAGGTCTATGCCTTGCGTGCTCTCTGGTTGATGGCTCAGTCTCTATGAGCTCCTGTGGTCCCAGGTTAGTTGATTTATTGTGGGGTACTTGACCTCTCTGGCTGCTACAATTCTTCCTACTCCTCATCCAAAAGAATCCCAGAATTCTGCCTAATGTTTGGCTATGAGTCTCTACATCTGTTACTGGGTGAAAGCCTGTCAAATGACAGATATGCTAGGCTCCTTTCTACAGGTAAAGTAGAATAGCATTAATAGTGTCATGGGGTTGGCTGGCTCTCCTGGCATTGCTCTCAAGTTGGACCAGTTATTGATTGACCATTTCCTGATTTTTTATGCAATCTTTTTTCTCTGTACTTGTTGGCTGATCAGATTGTGGTTCAAAAGTTTTGTGGGTAGAGTTGTGACCCCATCCCTCTATTAGAAACCTTCTCTGGTTAAAGGAAGTGTCCATCCCAGGCTCAATATCTACTACTGCTAGTTATCTTAGCTAAGGTCAACCTCATAGGCTCCTGGGTGTTTCCATTGTTCTAGATTTCTAGCTAGTCCCAGAGATGCCCCCTCCCCCACCGACTCCAGTTCTCACTCCCAGTTGTCTCTTCCTCTGTCCTCCCCACACTGGATCTCTCCTGTTCCTATCCCCACCCCTGCTCCCATACAGTTCCCTTCCTCCATCCCCCTCCAGATGTATACTCTGTTTCTCCTTCTCAGTGAGATTTAAGCATCCTCCCTTTGTCCTTCCTTGTTACTTAGCTTCTTTGATTCTGTGGATTGTAGCATGGTTATCCTATACTTTATGCCTAATATCAACTTATAAGTGAGTACTTAAAACTTACTCTGACAACAAAGACACATGTTCCACTATGTTCATACCAGCCTTATTGATAATAGCCAGAAGCTGGAAAGAACCCAGATGCCCTTCAACAGAGGAATGGATACAGAAAATGTGGTCCATCTACACAATGGAGTACTTCTGTTTATCAAAAACAATGACTTCATGAAATTCATAGGCAAATAGAATGAACTAGAAAATATCACCCTGAGTGACGTTACTCAATCACAGAAAAAAACACTTGGTATGCACTCATTGATAAATGGATATTTAGCCAAAAAGCTCAAATTACTCAAGATGCAATCCACAGACCACAGGACGCTCAAGAAGAAGGATGACCAAATGCGGATGCTCCCACTCCTTTTTAAAAGGGGAAAAATTTATCCATAGGAGGGATATATGGAAGCAAATTTAGAGCAGCGACTCAAGGAATGGCCATTCAGAGCCTGCCCCACATGTGGCCCATATATATACAGCCACCAAAACTAGGTTAGATTGACGAAGGTGGAAAATGCATGCGGAAAGGGACTGGATATAGATCAGTCCTGAGAGACACATCCAGAGCATGTCCAACACAGAGGTCAATGCTAGCAGCAAACTACTGAACTGAGAATAGAACCCACTTGGGGGGGAATTAGAGGAAGTATTGAAATAGTTGAAAGAGCTTGCAACCCCATAAAAACAATGCCAACCAGAGCTTCCAGGGACTAAACCACTACCAAAAGACTATACATGGGCTGACCCAGGGCTCCATCTGCATATGTAGCAGAGAATAACCTTGTTGGGGAACAAGGGGAAGGGAAAGCCCTTGGTGCCAAAGTTGGACCCCCAGTGCAGGGGAATATGGGGGGATGCAACAAGGGGAATACCCATATGGGGGAGGGGTATGGGAGGGAATGAGGGCATATGGACAGGAAACCGGGAAGGGAATAACATTTGAAATGTAAGTAAAGAAATATATCTAATAAAAAATTTTAAAAATCTTACTCTGAAGAGATTGAAAACAAAGAACACCACACAATGAAATTAGGCAGACTGAAGAGCAGTATGTACAGTCTATTATTTACAATACACTGTGAAGATGTTCTATTATTTATCCTTTTCTTGATGATTCCTTTAAAGATTCCAGAAAAAAAGAAAAAAATGAGGTAAGCGAACTTTATTGTTAGTGGAATTTATTCACAGATTATGCTGATAATCAATGTCCATTTAATGTTTTAAATGTATTAACCTAAATATTTTTCCTTTTTTGAGGGTATAGGTAGTTTTCCTGAATGTATGTCTATGTATCTTAAATGAGCCTGGCACCACTGGAGGCCAGGAGAACGAGTCAGATTCCCAGGAACTGAAGTTACAGATGGCTTTCAGCTGCCATGTAGTTGCTAGAAATTGAATCCAATACTTCTGAAAGAACATCCAGTGCTCTCAAATTCTCAACTACTTCCAAAGGACCCATAAATAATTTAAATACAATTTTTAAAAATGATTTAATAGATTTTGCATCTTCACATACTCTTCATAGCAACAATAAAATTCTAAACACATTGATTCAGTAGTCCAATGTCTGAGACACAACTAAAGTCAGTGTTTGTGGAACACATAAAAATGAAAAGAGTACCGCCCTGTAGTCTTTCTGCCCTGTTAAAGCTTCCCAGACCTTAGCTCATCTTTCTGCAGAGAGAACAAAATTTTGTGTAGAAAGCCACACTTGCACTCATTAATTTATTTTCTTTGATAGTATCTCTTCTAATAATTTATTTTTTACATTATATGAGGTACTTGCAAGTTTTCGAAAAATAAAATATAGGCTCTATGCAACTTAAACCTAAAATTGTCTATCAGAAAAAATAATGATCAAATGCACTGATCAATAAGGTAATATTGGCAATGAAGACCCCTCATTTCTGTGGAATAATAAGTGGAAACATCCATTGCCCTACCTGTTAAATTTCAGCAATGAGACCAGGTCCTTCTCTCTTTCTCCTTCTTGTTCTTGTTCTTCTTGTTCTTGTTCTTCTTGTTCTTGTTCTTCTTGTTCTTCTTGTTCTTGTTCTTGTTCTTCTTCTTGTTGTTCTTGTTCTTGTTCTTGTTCTTCTTGTTCTTCTTGTTCTTGTTCTTGTTCTTGTTCTTGTTCTTGTTCTTGTTCTTGTTCTTGTTCTTGTTCTTCTTCTTGTTCTTGTTCTTCTTCTTGTTCTTCTTCTTCTTCTTCTTCTTCTTCTTCTTCTTCTTCTTCTTCTTGTTCTTCTTCTTGTTCTTGTTCTTCTTCTTCTTCTTGTTCTTGTTCTTCTTCTTGTTCTTGTTCTTCTTCTTCTTCTTCTTCTTCTTCTTCTTCTTCTTGTTCTTGTTCTTCTTCTTCTTCTTCTTCTTCTTCTTCTTCTTCTTCTTCTTCTTCTTCTTCTTCTTCTTCTTCTTCTTCTTTTTCTTCTTCTTCTTCTTCTTCTTCTTCTTCTTCTTCTTCTTCTTCTTCTTCTTCTTCTTCTTCTTCTTCTTCTTCTTCTTCTTCTTCTTCTTCTTCTTCTTCTTCTTCTTCTTCTTCTTGTTCTTGTTCTTCTTCTTCTTCTTCTTCTTCTTCTTCTTCTTCTTCTTCTTCTTCTTGTTCTTCTTCTTCTTCTTCTTCTTCTTCTTCCTCCTCCTCCTCCTCCTCCTCCTCCTCCTCCTCCTCCTCCTCTTCTTTCTCTTGCTTCTGCTTCTGCTTCTGCTGCTGCTGCTGCTTTTTCTGATTCTTCTGCTTCTTCTGCTTCTTGTTCTTGTTGTTCTTATTCTTCTTGTTCTTCTTCTCCTTCTCCTTCTCAATCCTTCTCCTTCTCCTTTCTCCTTTCTCCTTCTCCTTCTTCTTGTTCTTCTCCTTCTCCTTCTTCTTGTTCTTCTTGTTCTTCTTCTTGTTCTTCTTCTTGTTCTTGTTCTTCTTGTTCTTGTTCTTCTTGTTCTTGTTCTTCTTGTTCTTCTTCTTGTTCTTGTTCTTCCTCTTCCTCTTCCTCTTCTTCTTCTTCTTCTTCTTCTTCCTCTTCTTCCTCCTCCTCCTCCTCCTCCTCCTCTTCTTTCTCTTGCTTCTGCTTCTGCTTCTTTCTCTTGCTTCTGCTTCTGCTGCTGCTGCTGCTGCTGCTTCTGATTCTTCTGCTTCTTCTGCTTCTTGTTCTTGTTGTTCTCACTCTTCTTTTTTTTCTTCTCTTTCTCCTTCTAAATCCTTCTCCTTCTCCTTTCTCCTTTTCTCCTTCTCCTTCTCCTTCTTCTTGTTCTTCTCCTTCTCCTTCTTCTTGTTCTTCTCCTTCTCCTTCTTCTTGTTCTTGTTCTTCTTGTGCATGCAGGTACACGTGTATGTGAGTGTGTGTGCATGTGTGTGTGTGTGTGTGCATGCCTGTGTGTGTGTCTTTGTGTGTGTGTCTTTGTGCATGTGTGCGTCTGTGTGTGTGTGTGTGGTGTATGTGTGTGTGTGCATGTGCGTGTGTGTGTGTGTGTTGTGTATGTGTGTCCATTTGTGTGTATGTAGGAGGATTCTGGGAGTCTCCACGTGTATTTAAAAGTTAGAGGATCATGGGGTTGATTGTTGCATTCTACCTAGTTCAAGATAATACTTTTTTTCACCACATAGGTCAAGTTATATGAATTGTAAAGTTGAAGGGACTCGTCTTTCTCCACATCCTATCATACCTAAGAAATCTGACTTTTGTCCTGAACTGCCATGCTCACTATAGATGGGTTCTGGGAATTCAGAACTCAAGATCTCAGACATTTGTGCCAAGCACCTTATTAGGCCATCCTCTCTACCTCCTAGTCCCAGCTTGTTTTCCTTAGTTACTCTCAAGGATCTCCAGTTTATAATACACTGGGGCAGAAGAATGGAAGATAATGTATTTTACATGAAAGAAAATAAAGCAGATAAATTTTGGAGAGTTTTATACAAAATCTGTTGGTTTAGATAGAGAATCAAAATATTAAAAGAAATTATGTTTCTCAAAACAGTTGACTTACAAGTTTCTATTTTTATATTTTGTTATTTAAGTTTGTATCTTAGTACAGAAAAAAATGTACTATTCTAGACAGATTTATTAAAGGTATCTACCTTAAGAGTAA